>NC_086352.1:13947000-14247000 GCF_036324505.1 Eleginops maclovinus
TGTGTGTGTGTGTGTGTGTGTGTGTGTGTGTGTGTGTGTGTGTGTGTGTGTTCATGATGATAAAGGTTAATAAATCAATTGCCTTCACTATCTGAGAAACAATTACTGCTGGCTACCGACACTCTCTCCCTTACTCTCTAACACACACCTACACGTGCGCGCACACACACACACACACACACACACACACACACACGGTGCTACTTGTCCTGTATATTGCAATTGCTTTAGGAGTACACTGTGTAACATGTTTCTTGAGGAGAGAGTAGCAGAGGATGAAATATGGAAAAGAGAAGTGAAGACAGAGTTTGTAAATGAGCAGAGAGAAGTGGATACTCAAAGGTGACGGACTGTAAAAGGGAATCCATAAACATTGACTTTGTTTTTAATATTATTACTATGTGGCTTGGTGTTTGGCTTAAACATCTGATACTACACTATTTTAACCATTACGTACTTTTTTCATCTTGCATAATTATTTTGTTTAACTGAAGCTACTTGGGGAGCCAGAACTGTTAATCTGGTCAGTTTTGTTTTCTTTGGCTAGTGCTTGTCTTTTTCACTCTGGATTGTTTTGTTCTGCTCTGTTTAGTTCAGGCTTTGGTTTCATTTGATCTGCTGCAGTTACAAGGACTGTAAAGATTTCCCTCAGATTTGTTAGATATTAACATAGCTGTTGGCTGCTTTAAGAGCTGCTTTATTATTCATTTACTGCCTTTTTTGTCTCTCGCTGAACTTCACACTTAAAAGCTGTTCATGAATTCTTCAAAACCTAGCCAGCTGTATAGAGTCTGTTCTTTTGTGCATGTGTCGGTGCTGCTCTGTCCCCTGTGAAATACGCTCATGCATGTATATGCTAGTAGTCGGCAGCGACTGACACCCAGTGGAACTGTTGAGTGCCTAAAGTACTGCTGAGATAGCACAGATAAATGCAAAGATGGTAGAAGAGAGTACTTGGCCTCTACACCAGACCATATCCCCCGTCATACGAATGAATATTTGATCAGATGGCAATGATGTTTCTCTAACTTTAAAACAAGTTCAAGCAGTTTCTTTAGTTGCATAGTAATAAAGATAGTTATAGTACCATGACCCTATTTTAGCACGATAACTATAATGCTAATGTTCGCTGTGATGATGGACTGCTCTTAGAAAATATTCTCTGTGTAAGCTGGCTTAGTCTGTATGCGTTCATTGGTGCATGTGCAATTCTTGTAGTTCATGTAAATGACATACATGTAAGCTATGTTCAATATTAGGATTGTATAAATTGCAAAGCCTGCATATTTTTATGTTGGAGTATTTAATTTCATGGGATTTTTATGGGTGAGCATTGGGAAGAAATGGTATATGCTTTTAAAACAACATCGTACAGTAATCTGTGCAGGTGTGTAAGGGTGTATGTGTCAAGTTATCTCTGGTTTGAGCTAAGTGGATCACAGCACTAGGATTAAAGGTTAGCAGCCTGAAATCTAAATATATACAGCATGCTCTCATATGCATTACTGTATGAAAGCTTTTCATGGCATATGCTCCCGCGTCATGGGAGGCTGTGAGGCATGTGTTACAAGCCAGGAAAGGGGCTTTTTTATCTAGTAACAATTGACTTGGCACATAGCACACCTTTTAAGCTGTGCTCAGTTAGTTTTTCCCAACACCACTCATCACACTTTTTTTTTAAAGGAAGACATAACATAAACATGTATAATTAACTTTCATCGCAGTGGCATGAATCTAAATTCACTCTTCTTTTGAAATCCTGTAAATACCTGTACACTCATGAAAGATAAAAGGCACAGGATAGAAATATCTGTTTAATATCTGAAGTATGCAAGACAGGAATGAAACGCGTGATTTTACGTCTGAATTATATACTTTAATGCAGATTTGAGATCCTCATGTTCTAATATGATTTTGTCCCTATCTCTCTCTTCCAGCTGAATCTTGTGGTGGTGTCGTCCAAGGACTGAATGGCAGCATAGAGTCGCCGGGTTTCCCCCACGGCTATCCCAACTACGCCAACTGTACATGGCTGATAATAACAGGGGAGAGGAACCGAATCCAGCTAACCTTCGTCACGCTGGCACTGGAGGAAGACTTTGATATTGTATCAGTTTACGATGGACAACCGTCACCTGGCAACCTAAAAATGAGGTTAGAAATGATTATTTCATTTACAGTTGGGTCTTCAATCTGTTTTTCTGTTTCTATCCCTGCCGTCTTTCTCTTCAAACCTCCCTCACTCTCAGTTTGAGTGTTGCGCACCCTCTTCTCCATCTCTACTCATCAACTTCTTCTGAACAGACACTCAACATTTGGACAACATCACATTTGATTATACTTGTCCCTCTCAAGATGGAAAAGGACACAGTTACTATGAAGTAAAAGAACAGTGAGTGTCTGCATTCATTTAATAGCATTTTCTTTCATTTCTGATTGGGAGTTTCTCAATATTAATGGAGATTTATCAAGACAGACACTTTGACATAGTAAAGGTTGAAACGGTTGTTTCATTGTACTCTAAATCTGTAATCAGTAACATCATCCTCTGGATTATATCATAATGTATATATGCCTGTAAATATGCAAGCACAGTTCAGATGAAAACGATGCAGGTTGTTTGTGTACTGTTGGAGAATACAGTATAGTTTGTGTGTGTTTCATGAGAGGTCAATCAAAGTCCTGTAATATATGGAGACACCACTTGCACTCCACACACGTAACAGCATGTTGTAGGATATGGAGTTTTGGAATATATATTTATTAGTTTCTTCATCCTTTGATTCTAGCTATAAAAACTTCTAACTTGATTCCTCAAATGATGCTGTTTTCATTTAAACCTCTGCGTTTTCATTTGATCAACAAAAATGTGCAGGAACATATACTGTTAGTCATTAATGAATTGGTTGCACCCGAAATGCAGAAAGGGCAGATACAGCACAGCACACAAAGCTGGCACACTGTGGGGAGCTTATTCATAGTGCTCGGCTGTGTGTAGGAGGGATGAGCTGGGAATGCACCAAGTGATGTTAGAGGTTGGTGATGCGGTTATGGATAACAGTGGGTTTTTCCTTGAAAACATGATATAGCTGTATTATGTGTCAATGTTTGAGTTTTTTTCGCTGGCTGGAGAAGAATAGTTCAGACTGTAGACTACACTGAGTGGACCGTTTGTGAGGAGGCTCACAGTTAGTACAGAGCACCTTCATTTTCTGTAGTTTATGCAAAGCTTAGGCTTCTGTAAAAACTGACATTTGTTAAAATTGTACTTGTGTTAAATGAATATAGAGGGAACACACACACACACACACACACACACACACACACACACACACACACACACACACACACACACACACACACACACACACACACACACACACACACAGTATTTAAGATTAAAATACTGTATTAAACTCTGTCAAAACAGTGACTGAATTTAACTTATTTTAGTCCAGGTGGTTATTTTTTCAGACTGTTAGTTGTGAGGAGTAATGTTTGTTTGCCGCGCGTGAGTAGCCTTTCGCCCTTGATGTATCAATCAGGATTGTTTGGTAATTCAATTCTACTCTGTGCTACCACCCTCATCTGTTCAGCGTGATGCTTCTCGTTTGACAGATTGCTCGTCTTTTAGATCCACAACAAGCCACTAACACCAAGAGGGTTTTGTTTGGCCTTATGTTTTGCTTGCCTCAGGGAAACGTGGTGTGATTAGCTCATAAGATCTTACAACATAAGGCTCAAGAGACCACTTGTTAAAACACTGATTGATAAGAAGCTTCAAAGTGTTCTCTTTCAAGTCATTTTTCAGTAAGTAAAGTTCAAATTTGTCTGTGAAATGTCTCCTTGGGGGGGAGAGGGACATTCCCAGCTGGACGGACTGTGCTTAGTGCATCAGCAATCTGCAGCTATGTTTACGAGAGCACAACTTATTCACCTCTTGTTGTGCAATCAAAGTGCAGATGAAGCATTGCATTTTAAAATATCCTTACCCTCATAAAAGGTCCACAGTCTATCAAAAAAGTGGAAAACACTGGCTTCTTCCAGCCTCAGCAGAAGACAGCCTTAGACAATGCTGCATCTTGGATCCCCCCCTACTACTAATGGCATGTGTTTTGAAGTTCTCTGCGCGTGCTTCTGCTGGAATGGTTTCACCAGAGTGTGCCAACTGCAGGATTTATTTGAAGTGAAATTACTCATGCTCCAAAAGCTGCCATTGCTCTTTAGAACTACAGCGGTGGCGTGACAACAGCAAAGTTACTGTACCGCCGTTGACTCACCTGTGTCTGGCCCTTTTTGCCATTCTCAGATCAATTGCTGTTTATTGCTCCTTCACCTGCGTAGCGAGACAACAATGTGCCCCTGTGAAATAACTGCTGATATACTTTTTGCTGTTTTTACTAACTCCAGCAGCATCACCTCATAGGCAGACCTCTCAAGCGTTAGCAGCAGCCTATTATAGCACCTGGATTACATTATTTCACTTTAAAAGGTGGATGTGGAAGCTGCAACCCTTCTCCAGCTTGTCAGCCCTGTAACGGGTGTTAAGGTGTTAATTAGTCCAGGAGTTATTTAGCACTCACATTATTGGATACCCAACTAAATATACCAGCTGTATTTCTACTGTTCTGCTGCCGACCCTGAAATGTTAAAGATCCATGAAAAAGTAGAGAATTCATTTCTTCTAGAGTTGCTGGCATTAGGTGCAGTGAGCACTCGCAGTGAACCCATTCCCGCTGTCATTTAGAGCAAGTGACGAAGCTGGGAGCTGTGGTGCTCATTCTCTTCTCGGCTCAGCTCCTCTGTTGATGTTAGCACTTCTGTGAATGGTGTGGACATGACTGAGGACAGGCAGCCTAGTGCTGAAATGAGACCCCCACGTCGGCCTTCTTTTGTGCCTGCAGGGTCTCCCTGGTGAGTGTCATGGCGGGCAAAGCTTCAGCCCAGCTTATAGGGATTCCAGCTCTAGCTGAGTGTCAGTAGCTTTCGAGTCACGACTCACCACCCTCTCTTTGCTTATTAGATTGTAAATTGTGTTTTTTTACTAAACATTAGAGCTTATTCCAACAATCCTGCTGCTGCTTTTTCTCTGTCTAAGCTATATGAGGGGCAGTGGTCAACCAGTTGACTTAAAACCCTCCTCCTCTCAGCGCTGGCTGAAATGACTTGCTGATATGAGCCCATCAGGCTTCCCACATGGACAGTGGGATGAAGCCAAGAGTAGCTGACTGCCCTCTCTTTGTTCACAAAGAGGAGCACGGAAGAGGCAGGATATATCTTTCTCTCGCAGCCACCCCTCCAACTGCCCTCAGACCCTGTGTGTGGGGAATGCTGATATCTCATATATAGAGAGAAGAGCTGACCCGGCATCTGTGGCCTCTTCTCACCAGCCCCAGCTGTGCGTCAGCAGCGGTAACTCTGCTCCATCCCACTCACTCTGATGAGTGATGTCAACAGTGTGAAAATATTTATTTCTGAAATTGAAAATCTTCCCTCATACAGGAACCACTGCCTGCCATAAAGTGCCATAGGAGAAGTTTTTTAATACTTTTTTTCATCAGTGAACAAGAAAAGTAGTCATCACTCAAGCCCACAGGTTCAGAGGGAGCTATACTCAAAAAATAGACTTGAAATTTAGTATCACTTTACATTTGTATTGTTTGTCACTTTGATAATAGTCATGCCTCCCTGGGAAAGACAATTAAGATTATTGCGGAGGAACTGGTCTCTGAAATATTGTCTCTTGCCCGTGTTAAGTGTCCTTCATCATTTTCGGGTAATTTTCCTTTGAAACACAACCTTAAGGGTAGAAGATTTTAAACTTCAGTTTGTCATTTTCCCTGTATTAAGGGAAGCTATTTGTAAGTCCTCTACCAGTTACGACAGCACAAGCATTTCATTTCAGATCCAGATCCCACTGTGAAAGTAGTGATTGTATAGTTGGGCATTGGTGCGTCTGCTATATAGATTTGAACATTCAAGATTAAGCTGTACAGGGCTATTCTGCTAATGGTGGTCATTAGTTGGGAAGATTAGAAGAAAGTTAAATATGAAATTGACGCTCACATTCACGGACATCGTAACGTCAGACTTTAAATCGAGAGTAAGCTGTTCGTTCCCCAATCCAGACTGGCAGTCTGTCAGGGGTTTTTAAAGTATTGAACTGTGGGCCTAACCTAAAGCTCGGAAAAAGCCCCTTACCTATGGGATCATGATCACATTATTCGATCCGAAAGTGACTCAACAACTAACCCAGACAGCCTGATATTGCTGTAAGACATAACTCCAGACTACATCAAATACATAAAAGTAGTCCTCAGTCATTCAATAGTTTCTGTCTCTGAGAAAGTAAAACAAAACCTTAACATTTTCCCCAATTTCTATTACAAATCACACACATCTGGGCTTTTCTACGAAGTAGAAAGCTTCCATTCCTTAGCGATGTTTTCATTTTAACCCAAACCACAATGTGTCTCTACCATTCACATGGTAATTAAAATAACCCAACACATGAGCTTTACCGTCCTAACTAAACCATATTGTTGTCGCCTTTCAAGAAAACATTTTCAACATGTTTAGTAACAACGTTTTTGGGATAAAGGATATTGTCCTTCCAATAGGGGCGTCAGATATGAAACTCTAGTTCTAGTTATGTAATTGTTATACATTTCTTAGAGCCAATGCCCAAAGACACTCGTAATTGTGTGAATGGTTTTGGTTTCTGACCTACATATGAACCAGTATTCCTTCTAAGATAAAACATAGATGTTCTCTTTTAAAATGTTCCTTGAATTTACTACTTAGTTTCTCAAAGCCAGAAAGAGTCATTATGTAGTCAGGTCAGATGGTACAGCAGGGCAAACCATTGACATTCGTAATGTCATGTGCCCTGCGGGTCCTGTGTCTGCGGCCCACAGAGTATCTGCTGAACATGAGACGTTGGCAGAAGTGGTTTGTCAAGCTCCACTTGGATAGTTAAGTGATACCTTTTTGATGTAGGTGGATGTTTCACTCTGTATGTGACCGACACTCCAGAGATTTAATGAGTTCCTCAGAAAATCACAAACTTCATGCCATACTATTTATTTAGAGCAGGGTGCAAACACTTTTACCCTCCTCAAGTTCAAATACTATCCACACTAAAAATCCACTTCTGTGTATCTCATTCCTTATGCCTTTATTTATTCAGGGGGGAGTTATACTGAGAACCATGCTGTCGTTTTAAGAAAAACTCTACATACAACCCAAACCTACTCCTGGACTGCTATTATGTCTTCACTGACACTATGTTAATAGTAACATTCATTGTTATCCGTCAGTAAGTAAAACTATAACCTTGCTAAACTTGTTTCAGAATTAATTTCAAACATATTGCAGGGATTTTAGATAAAAAATCTCACTTATTCTAACACGTGTTGTTTTGGTTGTATCTAGTATGCATTACAAGTTTTCATCTACAAAAATATTATTTAGGGATTCTTGTGGAGCCAAGATAAACTATCTTCAAGGTTTTTTGTCTTAGTCAGGTGACAGCACAAACAAATGTTGGAGATAAATAGAAAAGATAAATATAGAAACAGGTTTTCCGAATCTGAACCGGAATTCCTTTATTCGTGCCCCAAAGGGGAAATTGACATTGTTACAGCAGAGTATAGATAGAGATGAACAAAAAGAACACCATTAAATAAAAGGAATGCACATAGTATTACAAATAAAATATAGAACTTAATACCATTTACAGAAGTACACGTCATGCTCTAATTCCCTCTTTTTTAATGATCTTTCAATGTAACTGAAAGAGGAAATCCACAGTAAACGGTTTCTGTGTAAAACACATTGAAAAGTTTATCCAAAAACAAAATTACACATCAGATAATTAGGGCAAATCATGTGGATATCTAGAAGAAAAAAAACATGTCTAATTGAAAGGCTGAATTTGACACAAAAGACATTACATGTGGGATATGCCCACCTTTGGGACTGCTGAGCTTTATGTAAGCTTCAGACAAAGTTTGGAATAGATTTTTGGCTTACAAAAGCTGCTTCAATCTTCCTACTGTATGTTGATCCAATTATTTAGTATTATTGTTGATATTTGTTTTCCTTGTACCTTTAAGAAAATCTAAAACTGGAAATCCTTTGAACTACAATTAGCAACCAAACATCAAACTGCTTAAATATACAATATCAATACATTTCTCTGGTAGAATAGTTGGCATATGGAGATAAGACTGCAGTACCCTATCTAAGGGAATTAAAAGGTTTCCAACATTATGTAGGTCAGCAATCTAACATTAACAAGCACAATGATGATCAAGAACATGCCAACTAAAGAGCAACTCCTTTGCATGTTCCCAGCAGTTAGAGGAAAGATTTGTGGCATATTAATTATTTCAACTATTCATGAAATCTTCAAATAAAAATGCTTGCCTCTTCCACTTGATGGTTTGGATCACAATTGATTTGGCACTTGTTGCAGTGGTCAGAGAAATGTGTTTATTCTGCACACTGCATTATTTATACAAAGCTGCTGGATAGCCTAGCAATATTTAATAAACTATATATGTGTGGAAATACGCATCTCATATACTGTAATTATTTCTGTTCTCGTGCTCTTTAAATGAATACATTAATCAATGTGTCGACTGAGCACAGGCCTGAGTGCGTCAGGTGCATGTCTGAATATGAGGCTGTGCGTTTTCACGCTTATCTATTGGCTCGTGCATGTGTGTATGAATGTGAGAACATGCACCTGCGTTCTGTGACATTTAATTATGGAGGACATCAATTATGGCCCTTATTATGGCTGTGTTTAATCAAAGCAACTAAGTAAAAGTTATATACTTTCCATCCCATTACATTAATTTAGCTGACACCTTTATCCAGAGCGACCTACAATAGGGCTTTAGCTATAAAAACAAACACATGGTGCCACGTTTATAGCACACTTTGAAACTGCTCCTATCAGCAATTCACACACACACACACACACACACACACACACACACACACACACACACACACACACACACACACACACACACACACACACACACACACACACACACACACACACAAATAGTACTGCAGCCGATTGTCCTGTGCATTCAAAGGAGACCTTAAACTACTTCCGCAACTCGGAAAGTCCACATTGTTTGTGGAAACGCAAAGGGCTATTAAGTCATTAATAGACCAACATTATTTGACTTACTTGGACTGCTTAATGCTTAAATAGCACATGTGTTCATTATTTGACGAACAGTTTCAGAAACCAATGACGCTGTCTATGTCATTATGGGAATGTGGCTGACAAAAAGGCTTGAAAGCAATATCCTTGACCTGATCCTATCCTTTAATACTCCTCTACTTTTGTGCTGCTTTTCTTACCAGCACTGAAATGGTACTCCAACATCCTCTTTATTTTGAGCATCTCGCATCACTTTGCTTCATTTTGGGCGAACTCTCTTTACAGAATTCAGAAATGTGATGGGATTATTGGATTATAGGATTTACAGATAGAGATAGACCATTTCCATTCTTACTTTAAATGCTAATCTGAATAAGAGCACTCTGTTATCTGTTCTCGGTGTGAAAATATTCTTGGCCAATGCATTTTATGAGTTCTATACTATTCAACAATGATTTGACAATGTTGCTCCGTGTAACTCCCTCGCAGCACAGGCAAACACAGTTGGTTTTCTTGCTACTGGTTTATTGAAGTCTTCTCTCCAACTTCACCGTGAAAACTAACACAGAACATATAGAAATCACGTTAGCGTAACATAAAACAACATCATGCACTGCATGTGGACCCAACATTTCAACGAGCAAAATACAGACTGACAAACAAAAATACCTCTTGGCTGCATGCTACAAAAAGGGAATTGTCTCTGGGTCTTCCCTACTATCCTTCAAATCTGTTCGGTTCTTATTTTCACTGGCATATACTGTGCTAGCTGCTCGCCCGCTGGTGTCCCCTGAAGAGCAGCCCAACTGAGCTTCCAAAATAAAAGTCCCTCAACCAGAACCAAATGACGTGATGCACAAATACAACTCAAACAAACTCTCAACAATGAAACTGGTCTCAGAAAAGGCAAACAAATGATTCAAATTATGCAACCAATAGAATGGCAACAGTTACACTCTGTGTGTGGTATTGGAAACAACATGCATAGGCATTTTCAGCAACCAAACATCATTTGACTAAAAAACGTGTTTGTTTATCATATTCATTATAGTTATAATGATCAAATATTTGGTAGAATAAGTGAGGACGTACATAAACAGTCCACCATTGATGAGAAATCCAGACACAGAGTTTGTGTGTAGGACAGAGAAAAAGGTCAGCTATACCTTCTTCATACTGCACAATGCATACACACGCTGAAGTGCAGTTAATGCCCATACATACACACACACACGTTTTGCTTCATTGGTCACCAACTTCCCTGGTCAATTGTTGTTGCTGTCAAACCTTTCCTCTCTGCTTCTCTCCTCTCTACACTGCCTCAGACTCTGCTGTGCTCCTCACCTCTCAGTTTCAATCGTTCATGTTTTGTCTTTTTTGTCAAGCTGCTAACCATAAGTGTTTATTCATTCACTGTAGCTTGAATAATAATAGCACTGAGCAAAGAGAGAGGGGGTTATAATGTCAACAACATTTCTGAATAACTCAGAAATGTACATTTGATATTTTTGCTGCTGCTTAAATAGAGCCGTATTATTAAAACAATTGCTTTCATAGGCAGCTGGTGGGTAGGCGTAAGAAAGACAACAAAAAAGGAAAAACTGTTTATTAAGAAAAAGCAATAATAGTTTATCCAGTAAGATTTGAGCTGAATTCATCCCAATTCATTCCAAGCTTGATTTTTCTATTTTACAAGGTTATTATTGTATAAACTCCCTTTCAGTAATAGTATGATATGTGTTAAAGTTCCTTTCTGTTGCTTCAGCTTCTATTTGAGGTCTTAATTTTGATGTTACAGTAACACAGCTAACAGAGCCAAACGGTTAAAATAAAAAAGTGTCAAACTAACAATGAATCCCGATAAAGTTTGGATACTGACCACAATTAAAACAAACTAAGAACATTCACAAAGGTACCTTTTCAACTCTTGTCACAAAACAAAACATTTCTAGGCAACATCTTCTAAGCAAACTCATACACCCACACAAACTCAGGCTACCCCCAGTAACATCGGAGGAAAAGAAATACACTTTTCTTAGAAAAATAGGCCAACACTAGATAACCAGGCAATGGAACTAATCCAGGACTACTGCTAGGGAAGTAAGGAGAGAAGTGAAGAGAGGAAGAAAGAGGAGAGAGAGAAGGTAGGGCTGCTAGGGGAGGAGAGAGGGAGACAAAAGGATACAGAGAAAGAGACATAGGACCAGAAAACACACACACACACACACACATGATGCTAAAGCTAGTAGAACTAAGTCCCTCTGCGGTTGGTGGGTCTGTCCGTCTGTCTGTGTCTCTTTGTATTCTTGATAATTCTCTAAGCTGCTTCGACTTGTCACCAACACATCAGAAAGTAAGATAAGAGTTCAACGGAGATGAAAAGTAAAAAGAATATGCATGGTTTCTGAAGAATAAGCATTTAGATTTATTTTTAAATCCTTTTGTTTATACATTTTTTCAACTGTCTGTCCAACTGAGCACTGAAGCCACACAGTAGCTAACACCACTTAAATCTGGAGTTATATTTGTCCGTGTGGGCTTAAAGGAGCACTCCGCTGAAGACTGCTTTGACTAGCTTTACAAACACTCCTCCTACAGTGGGAATGAAAGGTGGCTTTTAAAAAGTCGGTAGCTTTATTCTTTTGGAGGATGGCAGCTGCATCTAGCAGTTACAGTAAATTCCAACCTGTTTTACAGCACGGAAAAAAACATCAATATGTGCATAGAGGCTTCCCAACCTGCTCATGTAGCATAATCCACATCTCTGCTGCGTGTCTGAATGCTCATTATGTTCCAGGCAATCACTTTTTTTTGCCAACACATGGCTGAATAAGCAGTTTCCGTTGCTCCTGGGCTGGTGAGCTGTGTGTGTTTAGTGCAAGCCTTGTTTTGTTTTATTGGGCTGCAGTTAACAATTACTGATATCATCAACATACCTTTATGGTCAATCAATTAATCATGCAGTCCATAAAAAAAGTCAGTAGACAATAGTTAAACATGCAGCTTCACAATTCCATGGGCCCAAGGTCAGAAGCCAGAATATGTTACATTTACAGTGACGTAATGAAATGGATAAAAGATGCAAAACCAGAATCTGAATGCAGTAAATGTATGGTATGTGTATTGTTTCATTGTTGTTAATTGCTGATTGACCAAATGATCACCGTTAGTTATTAATAAATAGTATGGCATGACATTTGTGGTATTATTTTAGCACAACATTTTTATTGCAAATATTTTTTTAAAGCTATTGTGGTTTGTTGGTATTCCTGTCAATTTACAGACACCCTCGGCTTTTGACATATTCAGAAAAACTAGTTCATACCCCAGATTCCAAAGTAGCAGGGAATATTTTGTCAGCAGAAAAATGAATGTGTATGCTGTTGCCGAGAATGAAAGTGACCGGCAGGAGGTACGGTTGCTGGAGCAGGCTGAGGACTGATGCTGCGTTCAGCTGTTGGGATGGACCGTTGGACTGATGAGAACATTTAGATCCGCAGGCCTCCTGCCTCACTGAACACCTGTTACTGCTGGGACACAGCAGGGGGGGGAGGGGATACAGAAGGAAAGATGAAGCAATAGACATATAAAGTTACAGGTAGGAACAGAGATGGAGACGAGCCGAGTGACACCATATGAAGAAGAGGGAATGAAAAGAAATACATCTGTATGCCAGTGGCTAGACACACTTACTGTACACACACAAGCACAGTTCTTGAGTTATGCTGTTTTATATATGTAGCTACCTATCTAAAATCCAGTCACTTTTATTCAGACATCTGCAGTAAAAGTTTAATTTAGCGTAAATCAGCCATGTCACAGAAGTTTCACATCAGTGAGTTATCAGACGTACTAGTTCAAAAGCAAGAATTGTCCAAGGCATTCTGTAAATAGTAAAAACCATTATTGTAACAACTTAGAGTGTTTTAAAAAATAGCCGTAAACACAACCAAGCTTAGTTAACAACCTGAAAAACAGCCTCTTTCTGAGGAGGCTTTTTGTGAGCGTGTCAGGGCTTGTGTTTGAATAAATGTTTTTTTTGCCTGAAACCTTTCTTACTTTTTAAAAACTTTTTTCTTTTGCACCTAAAATCTTAAAAATAACATCTTTCTTACAGTTATCTGAACTAGCACCCTGGACCTTTTCTTTTTTTGATCAGACTGGTACTTTAGTTTGGTTACACAGTAGTAAAACCTTGAAGCAAAAATGCTAGAAACAGGGTTAAAAAGTGACAACAAGAAGATAAAAAAGTAAAGAATAAAAAGAACATATCTCCACAGGTTACCAAAACTGATCTCATCCCAAAAGACAGAAAACAGAAGAGGGATCAACACAAATAAATATGACAATTTGAAACACAGCACTACTGGATAAGCAATGCGAATAACATAAGCGTACATGAATAGTTCACCATGAGCATCGGCCTCCAACAGCGGTGTCATTCACTTTCTTTTAAAACAATACATTGCCGCTATTCTTGTGTTCTTCTTTCTACCCATATGATATTCTGCTGCTATTTGTAGATACTGGCAGGCAATTATTTCTGTGCACAGGAGGTGACAAACTTCCAGACTAACAAGAATGAACAAGAATAACAAAGCATCACCTTCCTGTGCCATTCATATCTACTAAAGTGTTTGTTACAGCTGTGAAGCTGCTTTATATTTAGCTATGCCAGTAAATCAGATCTAATCAGACACAAGTTATACTGGAAAATATGTTTGTTTATATATATATATATATTGAGTTATACCGGGTGAAAAAGCTGTGTTTCACTGCCCTGTCTGGTTAAAAGTTAGTCTCGTATCTAAACAGACTAAACATCATGGTTATGGCTGCACCTCACCTCACCCTGCACTGATGTCATTGTGTACTATCACTTTCTGCAAATTCTGCTGCAGGAAGAAACTTAAAACAAAGTGAAGATCCTGTAAAATAATGAGTGCATGGTACTGACCGCCCAGAGCTACAGTATTTGATCTCACAGAAAGTAATAAATGCAACATAAACAAAACAGCTTCTGGAGATACAGTATATTTTGTGTTGCAGACCGTCTCTTTGTTTCTTTTTCTAATTAGTTTGTTTGTCTGTTGCTGCTGTGTTTTAATTGGATGAGTGTAGCAGCTGTTGGTTGTTACAGGTGTAGCTAACTCCCAGACAAGTGATTGACAGCTGTAGTACAAAAAGAGGCCTTTGATTAAAATAAGGACCAAGCTTGATTGAGATCAGAGCAGCAGGAAAAATAACATGTTGTTGTGCAATTCATTTTTGTTGTTTAATTAGTATGTTTACTTGTTTGTTTTCCTCATTTTCAATTAAATCTAACTCCTTTTAAAGTAATGCAATATTTATGAGCCATATTTTTGTATTCCTGTCATAAACCTGTCTTTCCTAAAGTGAATCTCAATATTAATGGCTCTTAAATGTTTCAATGCTGCTCTTCAGTTTGTAAGATGCAACTTGTTTGACAGTGCTACTTTTAATAGACTGTTATCACATTCATTTTAATGTCACAGCTGTTGTCAAAGTTTAAAATGTGAAAAGTAAACATGTATAATGCTTGGATTGGAATGTGTAAGGCATTTAGAAATGACAATGGGATATAAAATAATTATCAAAATAGAATCAAAATAAAAGCTAAACTCCAATAAATAAATACAAATAGATATTTCTGCTAGCGCTGTCCTCACTATCATCTGCGTCAACGTCAATATATCAGTGATGTGGCAGCCGTTTGTAACAGGCCTGCATGCTTATCCACCTGCACTGAGGTAAACTCAAACCATGAGTTACCTACAGGAATAACTTAATTACTCATTGCACATTAGTATTTCCACCAGGAGACAGGGTTATATTATCACCTGAGATACAGTACATGTAAATTGTGACACTCTTGAGTGTACAAGGCAACAGTCAGATCTATACTGTAGAAACAGCAATTCCTAATGCTTTCTTACTTAGCTCTATCCCTTAGGCATAGCGCTTGATTCATATTTTGCATTTCAAAACATCATACATCATAAGATGTTATGTGCACAGGCATTTAGACACAAGGCCCCTGGCACTCCCCTGCTCACTGGCTGACTGACTAACCTGCTGGCTGAATGGCTGGCTGTCATTTGTAAAACATCTGAGCTGGCATTTCTCCAGAAAAACCTACTGTTTTTTGCTCCTTTTGGGTGTTTGCTGAGTGGTAATATGGAATCTACACTTCCTGAAAATACAGGGGGAAAAAAATGTTTGTTTTGGACACATCAAGGTGTAAAGCCTGGCTGATAAAAAGCCAGAGTTTGAAATGCCTCCAAAAATATGTATTATTATTATTATACGATACAAAGTACATAGAGGAAAGCGCTTTGATATCCAAGGTAAAACCCAAATGATGCTCTCCACTCTCTAGCTCTCCGTTTTATTCATACATCCAGGAATAAGAACTATTTTCATTCTTCAAACTTTTTTCTAAATGGCCGACCAAAAGTACTGATTCATCATTCATACAAAATAATGACTCTTGAAATCTGAGAGTGTAGGTTAAGGAAACTTTGTATCATCATGGTCATTTTTTGAAGTGCTTTTTAGATCCTAGTCTTAAGTGTTTTGTTCATTGAAAACGTTGTGATTTCTTCTCCCTCCATAATAGGTCAATTCTTTGATTGTTGTTCAGATGTTGCGTCGAAATAACTAGAGACAGAATGTTTAGTTATTTGCAGGCAACTTTTGAATACATATATTTGTATATATATATATACAGTATATACTACATACATATATAGGATGTAGAACACATCATGGGATGAAACCGTGTTGGTCCTTATATTTTGTTTCAGTAAATCGAACACTTTTCAATACTAATCTCATCTCTTTTTCAATCTATTAGTCTTTAATTTGATCATGTTTTGCTTTCATTTACCAATTTTTACTGTCCCATGAACTGATAGTAGTAGTTAAAATACTGTTATTTACCATCCCTAGTTCCTTATATTGAGAAGTTCCTGCTCTAAGACTAAAAAAGTAGTATTTTAAATTGTTTTATTCTGAGATGAAAGGTACTAAGTGATGTATTCACTGGTTCATACAAAACAAAGTGTGAGAGATTAGCTGTGATTCTCCAACATTTGGGAGTTCAATTGTCTCGATGCCATGCTGGGATTTGGATGTGAGGATTTGCATTAAGTGAGAGTCTGGTCGGAGACGTGTGAGCTTGGCAAAGGGGCTGATAGTGGTTTCCCTCTGCCACCCTCTGGGGTGAGTGAAAGCTGTGGCTTCCCTGGGATTATGGGACTTCTGTGTTTCTTCTTTTAGCCACAGGGGGCTAGCTGTTGCACTTAGTAATGGACAGATAAGTACTGAACAATATAAATGTAACACGCCAATACAAATCTGCCACATCACTTATCTGAATCAACATAATAAAACAAAAAGCCAGCAAATTGATTACTGCTGGCATATCGGTAAAGTTTGAGAAAGGTGTGACTATTCACTCCTGAACTTGGGTACCCGCTGTGGCATCCAGTAAACAACTTGAGCTTTAATTATGATTGTTGAAATAATAGAAGCTGCGATGTGCTTTTATTCAGGGCAGACACAGGGGCTACTAATACAAGTATCAATGGTAAGTGTCTAATAAAGTCATGATAGTGGGCCAACATGCACAGCAAATAAATAAAAGCACTCATTTATTATTTACACTTATGCCTTCTTGCCATGTCAAAATGACTCCCATGGCCTATGTGATCTTCTTTGTTGAGTAATATGCATTAATAACCGATTACACGTGGCAAATTATTAGCACAGCATTGGTGAGAGGCGTGTAAGTGTAACATCTCAGGGTCCAATGTGGGCGTAGAGCTGGATGTCACTGACACAGATATAACTGTGCAGCATTTTTATCTCACTATTAAGACTATAGGCTGATATTGTTTGGTACTGCCACAGACCTTTACTTTTAATCAGCTCAGTGGAGGGTTTTGTATGAGCAAATGTTCCCCCATCTATCATAATGCTCACACATTATCTGTCTTTGACCTCCTCAGGGTGTGCAAACAAGCTCAAGTCTTTGTGAACAAAGTTTGAGTCCGTATTTTGACTTCAAGGTTTAATTCTTAGATATAGTCAAATGTTTGGGGACCGTGGAAGACAGTATGGTGGGAGTATTTAAATGTCAGATTTGCTTATGTGGGTTGCTAGCATTGTGGGTGATTGGAACATTTATTCTGTGGTTGCTGCCGGTTTGTTTGTGTGAGTGTATGTGTCCACACATGCATGTGTGAGTAGGTGTTTGAGTTGGCGTTTTTTTTTCTCTGTCAATTTGTGAGGTTCTCAGTCATTAGTATCTGGATTGTTTGTTTTCAAAATACAACCACTGACATCTACAGTATATGGAGCACAGCCATTTTGTTATATAACAAATAATAATGATTTGAGAATCAGGTCTGGACATTGTCTGAGGTGTCCCTTGCACACATGTAGCACACAACAGGAGATTATTCATATCAGAAGCTTTCTGACTTATTGGAAATACTTTGGCGAGGGTTGGTGCCTGGGAACGGTGTAAATGAGACATGACGTGCAACACGGCCCCGTAGTTGGCTCATAACGTGTTCCTAAATAATGTTTATGTGGTCTTACTTGATTTTCCTGATGATTTTGGTTTCTGCCCTCACAGGCAGAATTATCTGAATCTTATTGACTCTATAGTTCGACATCCTTTATAGGTGTCTTCGTGCCATGGCCCTTCTCCTTCAACCACATATGTTTAGATTTGTTCCTGTTTTGTGCCAGCCGTGATAAAAATGCCTTTAACATGTGCATGCACTCACTGTGAATTCTCCAGACAATGTGTGTGCAGCTCTATTGACACAAGGGTTTAATCCAACAACACACAAATGTATTACTAGGGATCTGGTAGGTAAAGTCTGTTTAAGGTTTAGTCTTAATGCCTTGGACAATGGACATTTGCATTCTCACATACTCCTTCCTAATGTCCATATAAGGTCACGGTCTAAATACATGCGTGAAAGAGGCATTATATAACTGCACATGTTAATAAAATACTGTAAAAAATACAAAACCCTTCAAATATCAATCAACATATTAGGATTTCTGCCTGTATTTGTGAAAAAGTTCAGTGCTCAGAAAAGTGTATTTACCTTTTAAGCAGACTTTATCTTTACTCCCATGAATTGAGCTCAGCAATCTCACCCGTGGACATGCCTACAAACTGTTCGCAGGGACATGAAAAGGCATCCATAAGCTAGTTTTTCTGTAGGCAAGTAGTAGAGTTTCCAAAAACTGAACTAAGTCTCATATCATCCGTTGAGTCAGCATGCTTTGCATATTTTTAGTCCTCTGGCCAATTGCAGCACATTACCTGGCCTGACTTTGAATTTGTAAAGAGTGTTTTTTTGCTGCAGAGGACCACAAGATTGCTTTAGTAACTGACTGTGAGATGGTCGATTGACAGCTGACGGATTAGCGTCACACAGCGATTAGCGAATCACTGTTTCTTCCTATGCTTTTCATCTTTTTCTAATTCAAAAGATTAAAAGTAAATTCAGCCTGCTTTCTGTCTCTGCACAAAATTCATATCTTGAAACTGAGCTTTAAGTTTAAAGAATAGATGTTTATGTTTGGATTAAAAACTTTTCATTTTAAATTTCAACTAAATCTGGGCCATTCCCCTTGGAAAGCAGTGGAAATTGAAAAAAGGCAGGAGAATGATACAAAACTGATGATTTCAGAAGAGAAGACAAAACAGAAGAGATGAAGGGGTGAAAGAGACACATCTGTCAACTCTCAGGGTTCAAAAAAGGAAAGATGCCACATCATGCACACACACAAACACACACATTGAACAATGACTGAGGAATGCAGACTTCTGGTTTATTGTATTAAACAACGTTGTTTATATTATAGTTTATACACTCACCTCTTCCTGCACAGTACTGCAAGTGTTTGTACAGTGGGGCAAAAAAGTATTTAGTCAGCCACCAATTGTGCAAGTTCTCCCATTTAAAAAGATGAGAGAGGCCTGTAATTTTATCATAGGTACACCTCAACTATGAGAGAGAATCAGAAAAAAATCACATTGTCTGATTTTTAAAGAATTTATTTTCAAATTATTGTGGAAAATAAGTATTTGGTCAATAACAAAAGTTCCTCTCAATACTTTGTTATGTACCCTTTGTTGGCAATGACAGAGGTCAAACGTTTTCTGTAAGTCTTCACAAGGTTTTCACACACTGTTGCTGGTATTTTGGCCCATTCCTCCATGCAGATCTCCTCTAAAGCAGTGATGTTTTGGGGCTGTCGCTGGGCAACACAGACTTTCAACTCCCTCCAAAGATTTTCTATGGGGTTGAGATCTGGAGACTGGCTAGGCCACTCCAGGACCTTGAAATGCTTCTTATGAAGCCACTCCTTCGTTGCCCTGGCGGTGTGTTTGGGATCATTGTCATGCTGAAAGACCCAGCCACGCTTCATCTTCAGTGCCCTTGCTGATGGAAGGAGGTTTTCACTCAAAATCTCATGATACATGGCCCCATTCATTCTTTCCTTTACACGGATCAGTCGTCCTGGTCCCTTTGCAGAAAAACAGCCCCAAAGCATGATGTTTCCACCCCCATGCTTCACAGTAGGTATGGTGTTCTTTGGATGCAACTCTGCATTCTTTCTCCTCCAAACACGACGAGTTGAGTTTTTACCAAAAGTTCTATTTTGGTTTCATCTGACCATATGACATTCTCCCAATCCTCTTCTGGATCATCCAAATGCCCTCTAGCAAACTTCAGACGGGCCTGGACATGTACTGGCTTAAGCAGGGGGACACGTCTGGAACTGCAGGATTTAAGTCCCTGGCGGCGTAGTGTGTTACTGATGGTAGCCTCTGTTACTTTGGTCCCAGCTCTCTGCAGGTCATTCACTAGGTCCCCCCGTGTGGTTCTGGGATTTTTGCTCACCGTTCTTGTGATCATTTTGACCCCACGGGTGAGATCTTGCGTGGAGCCCCAGATCGAGGGAGATTAGCAGTGGTCTTGTATGTCTTCCAGTTTCTAATAATTGCTCCCACAGTTGATTTCTTCACACCAAGCTGCTTACCTATTGCAGATTCAGTTTTCCCAGCCTGGTGCAGGTCTACAATTTTGTCTCTGGTCTCCTTTGACAGCTCTTTGGTCTTGGCCATAGTGGAGTTTGGAGTATGACTGTTTGAGGTTGTGGACAGGTGTCTTTTATACTGATATCGAGTTCAAAAAGGTGCCATTAATACAGGTAACGAGTGGAGGACAGAGGAGCCTCTTAAAGAAGAAGTTACAGGTCTGTGAGAGCCAGAAATCTTGCTTGTTTGTAGGTGACTAAATACTTATTTTACCGAGGAATTTACCAATTAATTCATTAAAAATCCTACAATGTGATTTCCTGGATTGTTTCCCCCATTCTGTCTCTCATAGTTGAAGTGTACCTATGATAAAAATTACAGGCCTCTCTCATCTTTTTAAATGGGAGAACTTGCACAATTGGTGGCTGACTAAATACTTTTTTTGCCCCACTATGTGTGTGTGTGGGTGTGTGTGTGCAGACTAAAAAGGATAAGAGAGGGCAGTGTGAAGAGATGGCAATATACAGATGGCTGACGGAGGGAAGATAATGTCAAATATAGTGATGGAAAAAGAATGAGGCCAGACAAAGTGTGAAGAGATAAGGATAAGCTCACTTTTGCTGCAAAAAGAATTTCAGGCCCTTAAAAATTGTTTTGAGTGCATGGTGGGTCAAAACAAATTGTTCTCTCGCTTATAGTCCTTGTCTCCAACTATAATATTGTGACTTTGTTTTAAGAAGATGGCGCTCGGAACAGCTGTCATGTCTTTAGCTCGTCCTCAACCCAAGTCTTAAGCATAAAATATTAAAGAGAAAAACTTCTGAAGATCACATTGTTGTTAGACAGCACTTTCTTTTCAAACAGAAATCAAAAAGGAACTTACTAGGCAGGGACACGCTGCTGCTATACCTGTAAACCCGAGAAGAAAAAAATGAAAGCAAGGTTCTGGTCAGGCTCAGAAGATGTGAAAACCGACCTTCTCTACAGAGTATTCGCCTAGCAAATGTCTTGTCACTCAATGATAAGCTAGATAAACTCTGAAGGAGGGTGGCCTTTTTAACTGGACATCAAGAGCTGTTACATGTTGGGTTCTTGACTCGACCCTTTGATTACAGACTCAGCTTTTGTTCCTCCACCAGAACCGGACATTTACAACATAGAAGTTTACCGCTCTTCTCCAGGAAGATATAAGGCCCTCCCTTCTCCTCCTTCTGCAAATCAGATCATGTATAGTTGCTAGCAGTGGTTGAGGTACAAGAGTAGGAAGTGTGAAGTTATAAGTGTTTATCTGGTCACATCTGCTGGATACAAACTGCTTAACACAAGCTATCACTTTACTCCCCTCATTGAACCCAAGAAAAGTGTCTGAATATTCCATTTCCTGTCCCTTTGTTTGGGGGACAGCCAATTAATTGCTCTCTTTCACCGACCTATCCCTGTGCTCATGTAAACAGAAAAAGAAGATGCAATCGAATGTCAGATAAAACTGAGGAGAGGTGAAAACGCCAGGGTAGTGTTGATGACAGGAGGAAAATGGCGAGACAAACTAAGGGAGAACAAGTTTTAGTGAAGTGGAATGAAGGAGAAGTAAGTTTGATGATTCGATGATTTGTGGAGATGTAATTGGTAGAGTGATCAGAGAAAACTGCATAAAACAATTTGATTTGAACTGAATGAATCCTAATATCTTTTTCAACAAAATGTGATCAAATCTGAACGGCTTCTGCTGCTAAAAATGAAAATTCACACAACTGGTAGAGAAAATGGGTGACAGATGGATGGAAAAATAGGTGGATAGATGAAGGGATGCATAGTTGTAACTAATTGCAAGTTCATTTATTCTTCTTATAGGCGTGATTTAATGTCAGGGCTTTTTCCTAGGTTCAATTATCTATTGATTTTACATGTTAGACACTCTGCGTGGGATCTGACTGCCTGAGTCATTTTTAAGGTCTGATTCCCTGAATCACAGCAACACTGACTAATATAGAATAGTTGTTATACTCCAAGCTGAGCTAATGTATCATTGCAGTCCTTGTCACAGCCTGAGAAACAGGCATTTTACCAGAGTCTATTGTGTTCCGCCTTTTGTCATTTTTAGCACTGGGTTACTTTGAATATTTTAAAAGGGCAATCACTAATTATTTTACAACCCAATAACATTGGAAATAGTTTTTCCAGGTGCTCAGATGCTGTCTACTCTGTTCAGGCCTGTCCCTTCATTGTTTTAGCAAGAAAACCTCCGAAATACAATCGGTGCCCCGGGCCACCTTACTCTCATTACTCCTGGCTTAGGCTACTTGTGTTTCCTATGTGAATTTTCCTCCTGTGATGTGATTAGGCATCAGGCGCATTAAACTCAACTTTGATGCGTTGAATGCTTGTGAACTTTATATTAATACACTTTTTAGATTCAGGATTATAATTGTTTTGATACCTTCTAGATATACATAAATAGATACATTATAACCACTGGATCAAATACAAGTTGAACTCTCACATTTGTCCAAAAAAACTCCACCTGTTTTGGTAAAGCCACTTAATATCCCAGCGATCAACTCTATCATCAACTGTGGCCTACATTCAGAAACCTATCAACATCCCTGACCTTCTACTGGCATGTTTTAAGGTGAGACACACAGCTCATAGTAATAATTATGTGTCTGATGTTTTTTTACCACAAAAAAGTTAAATTATCGTGACATCTTATTCTCCCTGTTCGAAAAATCCAGAATCTATGAATATGCAAATGCTGTTCTCTTCAAAAGTAAGGCCACCAAGGTGACTCCTACTTCACTGAAAAACCCACACTAACTAAATCTGCACTGGTTTCATTCTTCCATGGCAGACTTCACCTACATTTATACTGGATTGTGATTTGTCTCAACGTGATGTCTAGTCTCTCTTCATATCTTTTTTTACAGTAAAGATCAAACATCCACGTGTAAAGATAAGAAAGAACTGATTGTTAACTTTAAAGTCTGCCACTGCTTGAACTTCTGTGTAGGAATAAGATGCTTAAGAAAAGTAAATAATATCAAAGTCAAAGTCCACTTTATTGTCAAAATGTCCACATGTGTTAGACATACAGAAAATTGAAATACCGTTTCTGGCAGTCCCACAGTGCAAATATAAACAAGAACATACAACATAAAAAGAAAAGAGCGTAGAGAAAAGAAAGGGGGGAGTAAAAAGGGGTATAAAAAAAAACCTAGTAATATATACATATATTAGACACAATCAACACAATAATATAGACTACGATGACTTTTTATCCTAAAATTCAAATGATTGTAGGACTTGAAGTAGTCTCCCAATAGCGGGGGAATTAAAGCCGCAGCTCAGGAATCTGGTCTGTCCAGCTTCTCTCTTTTTTTTGGAAAGCCCAGTGACGGATTATGGCTGCGAGAGAAGAGGGCAATCAATCAAACGAGGATGAGTAAGGGTGGGGAGGAGGGGGAACCTGCGGATGTCAGTCATATTTTATACTCCAGTGAATGAGTTTCAGCAAGAAACTGCAGTTTTTTTATTTCACCGGTAATTTAACTTTTTTGTTTTATTGCTACTGTCTTTATTTACATTTGCCTTCAAATTCCAATCGACAGCACAATAAATTGCTAAATGCAACAGAATCAGAGCCGCCTGCTCTTACAGGGAGGATTGCAGAGATGTAAGCCTGTCAATTTAATCAATACTAGTAGCCTGCAGGATTGCATGACAGCAAATTAACTGAAATGTATTTTGCAATTGCTATAAATGGCTGAATAGATTTTTCTCCTCAACAAGGATAAAGGCAACAATTACATCATGATGTGCACAGTACTCTAATTAAGGATTAAGAGCTCTGTTCTGAAAGCTGAGTTGTGATTGGAGTCTTTGTGTGGCTATCATCAGTTGTGGTTATTTTGTTTTTCTTTGTTCCTTATGCTAATTAAATTATTTCAGTTTAATTTCCTGAAGCTGTAGAAGAGATAAGGTCAGGGAAGAAGAGCATAACGGCGAGGGAAGAAGATGGCCGGGGGAAAAAAATACTATATTAAGTTGCTTTTACAATTTGTATTTGAACGTTTGTTTTAATGTACAATTTAGTCCCAAAGAAATACAACAAACAATATTCCGTGTTTGACACAAATATCATAAAGAATACCAAAAACCATTTACTCTTTGTATCTGTTACCCTGCCCCAAGCTCATTGGTTCCCTTCTTTTGATGTTAAACAAATTAAAAATCAATGTAAATTCAGACTTTTGCTTAAAAAACAAACATTGATCGACAATTTTCAGCAAGTATAAAGAGCCATAAAGTCTGTATGGTTCATAACTGGGGTGTATTGATTGGTCTACAGGCAGCACAGTTTTACCTAGCAGACCATAGGTTATGTTCCATGTGAAACCAACAGTGATTTATTTGGAGGAGGGGCCATTTTTGTAGTTATTTCATTCTAACCTTGATCTTTTCCCTAACCTAACAAAGTAGTTTAGTGGGCTTAACCTGACCCAAGTGTTTATTGTTAAGACTAATGTTTGTTTGTAAAAGACTATGCATTGAATGAGGGAGAATTGACATGTGTTACTTTTCATTCTGTACTGTATGTACAGTAGGTGAGTGCAGCTCCCTAAAAAGGGGAACAATATTTCACAACATTCATATCATACTAACTGTATGAGTATATCTTGCTTTGGGCCAGATGAAATAGATATATCTTGCCTACAGAAATCTTTTTGTAGGACCAATGAATTATGGATTTTGACCTTTCAGTGTGATTTATTTACATTGGGAAAATAAAAATAGAAGAAAAGAATATCAGCAAGTTGTAGCTTTAATTATAATGTTCATGTTTGCTTTAAATGGCCTCACTCCACCTCAATCTGTGTTGACTCTTCTATGTGAGTTCATCTTGGCAGCTGTGTAAGGGTTTGATTAAATGATGAGCTGCACTATAACTAAATGTCTTTTGATATATATATGTGTGTGTGTGTGTGTGTGTGTGTGTGTGTGTGTGTGTGTATGTGTATGTGTGTGTGTGTGTGTGTGTGTGTGTGTGTGTGTGTGTGTGTGTGTGTGTGTGTGTGCTTTAATGCATGTATGTGTATCTAAAGTGTTACTATATGCAGGTGTGCTTGAAGGTACCCTTCCCTCAGGCCTATGGGTGTGTGTGACTCTAAAAGCCTTTAATGTTCACACCTTGTCAGAAATCTTTACTGCACACTCACAGGAGTGAGAGGACACATGTCATGGGCCCCTAAACATAACCTGACAGAAAGAGGAGGGGAGGGTGGGGTTGAGGTGGGGTGAGGTAGAGAAAAGAGGAAATGTAGGAGGAAGAAAGGGGGGGGGGTATCTCCTAATTCTCGCTTCCTCTCTCTAATCCGCTCCTTTTCTCCCTCTCTCCCTCACTGTCTTTCAGAAGCATAGAGAATCAGTTTTAATGGTTTGTCAAATAATGCTTTTCTCCCCCACAGTGGATTGGTGATGCGGTGTTTGCTGTGTGTGTGTGTGTGTGTGTGTGTGTGTGTGTGTGTGTGTGTGTGTGTTTGTGTTTTAAAGGGAAAGGGAAGCTTGCCCTACTTTAGCCCAGTGGTTTTCTCTGTTGATATTGCCCATAGCGTTGGATTATACGCTTTTCAACGTGGTCACACACACTCAATGCAAACACACTCAAAACACACACACTGGGAAGAACAAGTGTATATACACAGGTAGTGTAGAAGTGCACATCTTTAGAGACGCAGATCACTTCAATACATGCAGACACACACACACACCCCCACCCCTAGGCTACAATTGATCGCTACCAGTGAGAAGACATTAAACATATATGTAATGTGCACCTTGACTCACTGAAAGGACATACAGTAGGCTATGTGTGTGTGTGTGTGTGTGTGTGTGTGTGTGTGTGTGTGTGGGCGCACGTGTTTCAGCTAATGTTTATGGTTATAAAGCCTTTTACTTTCTTGTATTAACTGTACAATATGTTTGTCAGAGGTAATTTGTTTTATCAATAAATGCGTTTTTATGCACGTCACGTCTGTGTGTGTGCGTGCGTGCGGTGCAGTGGTTGTTCACCTGTAGGCACTTTTGATTGATGATTTCTTGTGGCCTGACTGTACTATAAAGTCAGAGAGGTAAAAAGCATGTAGGAGAAGAGAAACAAAGGTACACTTCAGAAGGAAAGAGAGAACTCACAAGACAAAGAGGGGAGAAGAGAATGTGTTGGAAATGGAAGCAGGGTTGATTTAATGACGCATTTATGAAACTGTCCTTTATTTAGTTAAAAATCCCCAACAAATGGGTTTCCGGTTTGATGCGGCGGTGAAACGACGTGCGAGAGCAGGGCTCCGGTCAAACTTTACGTTTACTTTGCAAATCTACCAAACTGTCAGCGCCGATTCATATTTTTGTTTTGATACATTTATACACAACTATTCTGCAACGCCATGAGCAACCCGAAGCATAAACAACTAGCAGCACCAACCAGAGTGTCGAGCATGTCGGCTAAGCTAGCTAGCATGGCAGCGCCGCATCGGCGGAGGGCGGAAAATTAGCCGTTGACAGTGGGTGCGAGGCCGACCCAGTCACCAAGAACGACATTCAGACACTTTTCAGCAGACAGCAGGATAACCTCAAGGCCGACATGGCTATCCTAATTCAACAATCAACAGAATCATTAAAGCTGTCAGTTGACTCACTTGGACAACACATAACATTTAACAAGCGTCTCACTAGCACCGAAGTTTTGGTGGGGGGAAACTTTGAAAAAATCACGAGATGGAAGCCGCTGTTAAGTCACTGCCGTCTCAAGCCACGGTACTGCTGGACCGGTTGGATGACCTCGAGAATCGCTCCAGGCGCTCTAACTTGAGGATAATCAACGTCCCGGAGGGAAGGGGAATGACCAACACCCGATACAATTTGTGCCCGATACAATTTGTGTCCGACCTGCTGATGGCCGTGATGGGAACCGACGTTTACGACACCCCCCCAGAGATAGAGCGGGCTCACCGCTCTCTCGGTCCCAGACCCGGAGACAACGGTGCAGGGAAACCGAGGGCTTTTATCGTTAAGTTCCTCCGCTTTCAGGATAAGGAGAACGTTTTAAAATGCGCCAGGCAGCACAAGCTGCTTTACCGCGGCTCCGAGCTGAGAGTTTACCCGGATGTCAGCGCCACCCTGTGCGCCACAGGTTTGGAACTTTTTCAGGTTATAAACTGAACTTTTCATAAAAAACATAGCTCTTGAAATCCCTGATAATTGTTTCCCCTTCAAGATGTCTAGAAACAACTTTAGGTATTTAGGTGTCAATATCTGTCGAAAGTTATCAGACCTTTACCAGGAGAATTTCCCACCCTTAATTGCAAAGCTTAAAATGGACTTAGAAAGATGGAATAACTTGCATATAACCATTGCAGGCAGAGTAAATTGCATCAAAATGAATGTGCTTCCACGTTTCTTACACCTTTTCCAGAGTTTACCAATCTTCTTACCCAAATCCTTTTTTCATATAATAAATAAGCTGATTTCCTCGTTTACATGGAAAGGCGGGACCCCTCAGGAGAGAATATTTACAGAGTCATCGATCTATAGGTGGACTGGGCCTCCCTAACTTAAAAAATTTACTATTGGGTTAATTGGGCTAATATACAACGATGACTCTATGGACCCAAGAACCAACACTAAATTGGTGTGAATTAGAGGCTAAATCCTGCCCTGCTACTTCACTTTCGGCTCTACTCTCATCTAATATCCCCATTCGATCAGCCACATTTTCTCGTAACCCAATAGTTATTTCAACTTTAAGAATCTGGTCTCAATTTAGACTGTCTTTTGGTCTCAAAGAGCAGTCCAACCACAGCCCTATTCACAACAACCATGTCTTTCTCCCTCCCAGCACTGATACGGCCTTCTCCTTGTGGCAGAGGTCAGGCCTTGTTAAACGAGGGATCTTTACACTAAATGTCTTCTGTAGCTTCAATGAACTTCGTGAAAAGTTTGGCCTCCCAAATTCTCATCTGTTTCGATACTTCCAGGTGCGCAACTTTGTTAAACTTAAAAATCCCTTCTTCCCCAATGCCCCTCCTGACTCAATCATTGATACAATTTTGGACGTTCCCGCGAATCAGAAAGGCCTCATCTCAAAGATGTACTCCCTGCTCTCCCAACTCACAGAGCCAACTTTTGCTCAAATTAAAACTGATTGGGAAAGTGAACAAGGTAAAGTCCTAGATGACAACGTTTGGAATGCTGCACTAATCCGAGTGAATGATATGACCTCTTGCTCCAGGCTCAATCTGATACAGTTTAAGGTTGTACATCGCATATATTTGACCAATTAGCAACTTTCTAAAATATATCCCAATGCTACTGATAAATGCAATAGGTGCCACATGTTCTGGTTTTGTCCTCGCTTATGGTGTTTGGACAGCTATTTTCAAACATCTAGCTGATGCGTTGAACATTGTATTGAGTCCATGTGCAGAAATTGCCATTTTTTGAGTAGTACCAGGCCATCAAATGCCAAGGAGGAAAATAAGGGACAGTATTTCCTTTGCATCTTTGTTAGCACGAAGAAAGATACTGTTGGATTGGAAGTCACCAATTGCCCCAAAAGCTTCTTTATTTAAGCTTCTAAATTCAGCTTGAGGGGGTCGAAGGGAAAATTTGAGTCTGTTTGGGGCCCATGATTAATTACATAATTAATTTAAGGACACTTCAGGATGAAGGAAATGCTACACGTTGATGCACTCTCAACATATTTGATATCATTGTTGCCATGATATAATGCCATTGTTCTGTATTCCCTACTGAGTTTTTGTTTGTTTTCACTGATCTAGCCACTGAGCGTTGAAGACAAGAGGGAAATGTAATGCACTCATGTTACTGCTATTATAATTTCATTTATTATTTTACTTCTATTGCTATTATCGTACTTGCAAATCTCTGTGGGACCGGGGGGTTGGGATGAAACTGTAAAAAATAATAAGATCTTAATATGTATTGTATTTGTCGAATTAATAACAAACATTACAACTTTTTTTATTTTAAATCCCCCAAAAATGAAGTTTAGTCAAAAAAACTGCTTTTGGTATTGATAGAATTTGTCAACAGTAAAACCCAAATCTAACCCTTTCACTCCTTCACCAGCCTTTTACTGCTGAATTATAAACTATAAGTATATCATTGGTGATGGCCTAGGCAGTTTTTGGCACAATTTCTTTGAATCGCCATGGGAGATGCATCTCCATAATCCTGATGATTTAATCAGTTTTTCTATGTTTTTTTAATTTCTGTTTGTAGTTCTTTTTAAATGGACAGGCAGATTTGCCAAGAGTCTGTGTTTCTGGCACAGATCCATAACTCACATTCACAACTTTTGGCTCTTTTTGTTTTTGTTCCAAGTGTCCCACATTACTGATGGAAAAGAGCCAATGTCAGGCTTTGGGCCAGTTTTCATTTTAGTGTTCTACCAATGCCATGTGCCGCAGTGATTTGTGTACATATATATTATGTGAGTTTGAGAGTCTCGAGTCTTTGTTGGAGGGATGCTCTGTCTTTGTAATGACTGTTATAGCCTTAGTGGCCTCTAGGGGCAGGCAAGTGTTTTCAAAGTGAAATGTTCACGTTAGGTCTCCGTGCTGCCATTCTATTTGAGAGCCACATGGGGAGTAGGCTCCTGAATCAATCTACCCCTATCAGCTTATTTTTACCAAATTGAGACAGCATAATCTGTGAGTAAATTTAAGTTGGGATGCATTTTGTATAATCTGTGATTTATATTTTTGCATTTCATGTTATTCAGCATGTAGTTAAGTCATGTATAGAATCGCTACACGGGTAATTATTATCTCTTTCTTGGTCGTTGAGTGCATTTAATTCATTTATGGGGAGAAATACATTGTAGTTGTTGTTCATAGATGTCTTTGTTTGATTCTTTCAGTTTCACACCGCTCCTAATTAAAGACCAAACGTCAGCTCCTGTCTCTGTCATTTTTGGGAGAGTGTTTAGCTCACTGCATAGCTACGTGTCTGCACGCGAGGTGAGGGCAGAAGAATGGATGAAGATCATTTTGTTTGCTTTTTTTTAATAAACTCTATCCAGTATTGAGCTGACAGGAATTAAGGAGAGTCAAGGAGGACAGGACGAGGACATTGCAATTACATTGGGGTATACTTGAAATCCAAAGGTCCACTAATATAATAATCGATGTTTTGAACAAAGATTTGTACTGACAGGCTTATTTTCTAAACATCTCTGAAAAGGACAAAAATACAGCATGTCGTTTTTTTTTTCCTTTACCATCACAAAAGCTGTTATGTGGAAACTAGACATTGCTGACTCCCAGACACATGTTATGTTATCTACTTGTCTGTGACACTTCAGAATATAAAGTTTAAGAGGTAGTAAGTGAATAACGTGCATTACGCCTCTATAGGCGGTGGTGGCAAAGTGGTTAGGGGCTTGGCCTGGGAACCAGTTCAAGTCCCCGAAAGACCAAGTGCTACCGTGGTGTCCCTGAGCAAGGAACCGTTCCCTACACTGCTCCCCGGGCGCCGTACATATGGCAGCCCACTGCTCCTAACACTAACAAATGCAGAATTCTCGAATTTCCCCACTGGGATTAATAAAAGTACACCTTTTCTTTAAACTTAACAAACCAAGGTTGTTTGTGTTTGTTTGTGTGAGAGACAGAGCGTTCTTCAGTCTGGAGGACCCAGAGTCTTGGCTAGCAGCCAGCTGTCTGGATACCCACAAACCCTTGCTCAGGCTGCTGCTGGGCAGAAAGTGCAGTTAAACCTCCATGCCTACGTTTTAACTTTAGGGCCTCAATATAATGATTACTTGATGATAATTGGATTTCACAGTTTTTCCGTGTGAGAGTGTTTACTATGAACATGAGCATGTAGATGTTGCAGGGAAAGAACAAAACCACCTTTCAGAAGTAGTGCAAAGTCTCCTGTTGTGATAAGTAACACTTCATACACTAAAAACAAAAAATCATTGGATGAACATGATTTTATCATATTCCACGTAAACCAGTGTTTCTCAAACTTTTTCAGACCAAGGACCACTTAACCAATAAAAAAATACTCACGGACCACCTAACTCCCCCAATATCCCAAAACAAGATTCAAGATTCAAGAAGCTTTATTAATCCCGAGGGAAATTGAGGTGCAACAGTTCAATACAAAGAAGGAAGGAGAAATATACACTAAATATAACTAAATATACACCAAATATAACTAAATATAAACTAGAATAAATACAATAGGCCTGCTTACTACTCCAACAGTATATTACAAATTACAGCCTAATAATAACAGCTTTATGTGACCTTCTCTATATCGCTCGTTCACACATTAAATCAACAATACAAATACAACTACGGATTCTACAAGCATTTCGTTCACATGCGATTTAAACGGTAAATGCTGATAGATTTTACACATCATATGAAACATAGACTACATTTATTACTGAGTTTATGTCCGAGCGAACAGAGAGATACGCAAAATGCACCGCATTTAGTACGACACAAACTTCTGCTGTGTATTTTCAAAAATAAAATACAGTAAAACTATGGTTGCAGGCCCAAGTTTAACAAGAATTTAACAATAAACACAAGGTAATTATTTACACTGTTACATTTACAAATAGCATTGTTTACTCACTCATACACTGCGTGTCTCTGTTGCTACCTAATGGGAGGAATGGTGCTGCTTGTGCTGAGACATCAGTGAAACAATGTCTGGATCCAAACTGGAGAGTTTTAGTCTCATATCACAGTCCACATTGATCCTGTTACGCTGCTTTGTTTTCAGACCAACAAGTGTAGAAAAACCAACTTCACAGTTGTAGGTGGTTGGAAACGGCATCAACAGTTTCAGAGCAGCGTCAGCCAGCTCTGGGTGCTCAGGCTGGACGTGGACCCAAAAGTCCGTCAAGCTTTTCTCTCTGAAAGTCGTCCTCAGTGTCCCATCAGATGCGATGTCCACAAGGCTGTCAACCTGTCTTGATGGGAGCTTGGAACTGACGTGTTCGATGTGCGTTTTGTCCCCAAATGGATTCCTGATCCACTCATAGCCTGCATCTAGTTCTGGGAAATATCTTCCCAGCTGAAAGTGAAGGCCTTGCAGATGTTCCTTGAAGGCTGCAACTGTGCCGCCGTCCAGCTCTTCTTCTGCAGCGAGGAGAAAATCCACAAGCGTCGGAAAACAGTCAAACTCCTGGCGATCCAGACGGACACACCACAATTCCATCTTGAGGCGTGCGGCTTTAATTTTGTCCTGCACATTGAAGGCGGTGACGGCTTTTCCCTGCAGTGCTAAGTTCAAAGCATTGAGTGCGCTAAAGACATCGGCCAGGTATGCCAATTTTGAGAGCCACTGGAAATCATGCAGTCTGTCATACAGTTCATCAGTATGATGCAAGAATAACATCACCTCATCGCGCAGTTCAAATAGACGGGTGAGAACTTTCCCACGCGACAGCCAGCGAACTTCAGTATGGAAAAGCAGTTTTGTGTGTTCACTTCCCATTTCATCACACAGAGCTTTAAAAAGACGTGTGTTCAGTGCTTTGGTTTTTATTGTATTAACAATTTTCACAGACTCGTCCAGTACTGATTTGAGGCATGGTGGCATTTTTTTCACAGCCAGCTGTTCTCTGTGAATGCAACAGTGTGTTGCTGTGGCGCAAGGTGCAACTGCGCGTATGCGCGCTGCCAGTCCCTTGTGTTTCCCAGTCATTGCAGTTGCACCATCTGTGCAAATACCAACACATCGTGTCCAGTCGATATTATTCTGCAGGATGAAATCGTTGACTGAGTCAAAAATGGCTTCCCCTGTGGAGTTGGTCGGCAGGGAACGACAAAACAGAAATTCATCCTGCACACCACCATCATAAATGTACCTTACAAAACACAGCAGATTTGCCTCATTCACGATATCAGTTGACTCTGCAGTTGCAGTGTGAAAAACTGGCTTTGGCGTAAACGTGTGATCAGCTGATCTTTCACATTTTCGGCCATGGCTGTTATTCGCCGCTGGACAGTATCATTGGAGAGGGGGACCCTGTTGATTTCGTCGCTTGCTTTCTCCCAAACAATACATTAGCCATAACCTTGGCAGCTGGTTTGACTAAATTCTCACCTATCGAATGAGGTTTCCCTGTTTTTGCGATGAGAAGGGATACGCTGTATGATGCCTCTGTAGCCTTCGCATTTTCCCCCGTCGCAAAAAAATGTGAGGGCACCTTCGTCATGTGTTTTCTAAGTTCATCACGTTTTCTCTCAAACAATGCTAAAGGTTTCTCGATGTAATCCTTGTGTTTGCTCTCAAAATGACGCTTGAGCTTGGCGGGTTTCATAGCCTCGTTAGCCAACGACTCGTAGCACAAAACACAGTGTGGATTGGGATCCTCTTCATCTCCAGTCCAGAAAAATCCAAATTTTATGTAGTCGCTGTGATATTTTCTCTTCACTTTAGCGCTGGACTTTCCGCAATCAAGCCGAGTTTCACAGCTTTCAGCCGGGTGATGGTTAGACGGCGAACTGCTCTCCTGGGACTTAGTAACACACACAAAATCACTCGTCGCTGCGGCTGAACCACTTGTAGTGGATGCTGGATCTCCTGCAATCAGGACGATGCACCTTGACTGTCACGTCAGATTTGTCATTTAATTTTCTTTTAACTGACCCTGTCTTTAGCCATCGATCCATCTTGTCAGTTGACAGCTCAAATTGACCGCGCAAATCATTTATGACGTAAGATCGTAACCTACGTAGCTACGCTACATCTATGCTACACTCTTTACTAGTCATTTTAAGACAGTTTGAGAAACACTTTAAACTTATAATATATTCATTTCAAATGTGACATTTTACCAAAATACTCACGGACCACTAGGGGTCGCTCACGGACCACCAGTGGTCCGCGGACCACTCTTTGAGAAAGACTACTGCTTATTGTTTTTCGAGAATGCTTCTGTTTGTTATACACGAACTTCACGCAATAAATAATCAGAAATGCTGACCTGTACGTCTCTTGCGCCCTCTTTACGTTCGTCGTAATGGCAGTGTGTTGGCCTTTATTTTGAAAATTGAAACGTAGACGTGGATAATCATTCTACAATCGATTCAATGAAAATGTAAGCCTAAAAAAATCAATTGTGATTTTTTCAAAAAGTGACAGCCCTAGTGGTGTAGTCTAAGCTCTCTCGTCTCTTCATAACTACACTTTTCGCAGCACGCTTTGCCCCACTTTTTTTTGTTTTTTTGCCGCACACATTGAATGAACTACTCTGAGCATGCGCAGTGTAGTTTTCACAGCACGTTCATATTCACAGTGAGAGGGGCAGCCCACTCAATAGGCACACGGTGGACCTAAACAGAAAAACGCAGCCTGAAGCAGCAATGTAGAGTCGACTAAACGTGATCTTAAAATATATTTAAACATATTAGGGGGAATTATTATTTTAATGAATTTCTGCTGATCAGATGGCCGTTCAAAAACACGAAGAAAAGAGACTATTTTCCCTGAAAGTACTGTTAAATGTATTTACTGACTGTTGCAGAAGTCTTCATAGAAAGCACAACAAATGTTTAAGAGATAATGTTTTAACGGTGTTAATAAAATAAACCAAAGCAAAGTCCAGCTAGCATTAACTGCAAGCAACACGAGGTGCGCCATTCATGTCTTGGACAGAACCATCCTACTGAGATAGTTCTTAACAATGTCAAATAATTAAAATATTTTACTCATCCTGTAGAATTAATAACATTAATGTAAGTAAATATGAAATACTTACCAAGGACGGCAATGCATTCGCTCGGATTGTTCAAATCGCTAGTTCACGTCCACGCAAAGTCCACTTTGCGCTTCGCGTCTGAATCCGGTGGGCGTGGAGCATGCGCAATAGCATCAGCCGTATCAGAGTCCTTAGCTCAAGCAACGTCATTCTCATTAGTTTGACATGAATGCATTTAATTCATCAGGGGTTTCTCATTTTCATGTACCATGAACAAGAATTAAGCAATTAATGGACACAAACATAATTAATTTATTACATTTAAATGTGTTTCTAGTTAAACACATGCCCTAGTTCATTTTTCTGAGTGTATAAGACAATTACTTACTACACACTTGAGCAGCTGTTTTGGTCCAATGACTAAATGTACTGCCTTATCCTCCTATCTAGGATCAAATCAGTGCTTTTATAACCTAGGGCCCCATTTCAAGACTGCACTGTTAAAACCTGAGATCCCCACTCAATAAAAGACCATCTTGTGAGGGCCCACTTGAAGCAACCAGTGACCCATGTTAGGGCACGAATCACAGTGAGAAAAACACTGGTCTACGACCCCATGAGATGTGGCTCGCTGCCAGCTGCCTACTCACAATATCCTGCCGCCTTGCTTCGGTTCCTTACCACAGCTCAGACAAATTGGTCCCTCTGGGGTTTTGTGGAGCTTTTTTCTACCTATTGTGACCTACAATTATGTTGATTTCTCTCAAAAATTGCAAAGCAATTTACATTTTAAATGCAGGCTATTTTTGCAATATAATTGTAATAATAGGTGTAAATTGCAAGTCATGGGGAAAAATTATATTGAGGCAGCATTTATTTTATTCAATGGGAATGCAACTATCCAAACTGTGACTTTGTGTCCTTAAGAAAGAGACGAACATAATGATATCCTGTGATAATTAGGCTACTGCAAATCACTGAAAGCTACTTAGTGTTCATCTCTTGAATTTTCTGACAAGTAAGTTCAAAGCAAAGAAAATACTGCTCATCAGCTCTAGTCTTTATAAGTATACCTTCAATGCAGTGTCTATAAACACACCAAACAAAATGTTAATTTTCAAACCTTTTTCATGATTTTGAAGCAAGTAGTTTGACATACTATATCCTAATTTATTTTTGACCTTGATGTTCTGTTCCACTAAATACCATTTAAGGCTTCTGATGAATGTGAATATAATGATGCAGGTTAATCTAAACACAAAGTGCCCTGATTTCCTTATTTGTGTTGCACGGACTAAAAAGCACATAAAAAAAGCTCACTGTCCCCTCAATCATCCGTCATTTATTTTCTTGTTTCAAGCTTCCCTTGGGAATTGTTTTGAAGAAAGTTATAGAAAACATGCTTTAGATTGTCAATGTATAATTTATTTAGCTAAATAAGTTTTAAAAGATAGTGTTTTACGTTCCTCGGTTGATTTTGTGATTTCATGTGGAATAATAGCACAACTGTTGGAATTTCTGTGTGCACAGATAATGGCTTTTACTTCTGTTCACACCTGTACACACTTGCCTGTATAGACCATCACGCTCTGCTTGACAGACAGCTTGACAGACAGTGTGGGGGCGGGTGAGACTCCTGGTTAAAGTATAAGGGGATTGCACAGCAGGGTGTTGCTGGAGGAGACCAGAGAATCAACAGGGTTCTTACCCTCTTATCGCACAAATCAAAAGCCACCCACTGCCAAAGTGCCCTTGAGCCAGACACTCAACACCTCACAACAGTGCAGCAGTAGATCCGTGTGATCCCGGGTGTACCTCACTTTCTGTGTTTTAAACCTGTTTATGTGTGTGTGTGTGTGTGTGTGTGTGTGTGTGTGTGTGTGTGTGTGTGTGTGTGTGTGTGTGTGTGTGTGTGTGTGTGTGTGTGTGTGTGTGTGTGTGTGTGTGTGTGTGTGTGTGTGTGTGTGTGTGTGTGTGTGTGTGTGTGTTTGTGTTTATGTATCTCAATACATAAAACATACACTCCCAGAGGCAAATCACTATTATTCCTCTTCAGAAAAAGACATGTCTGACTCCCTGTGTCTCTGTAGGAAATTTGCTAAATCTATGAAAATAAATCTCCTCTAAAATATCTACTCACTTCTTTATTTCTTCCTCTTCTTTTTATTATAATCTCGAATAAAATTATACATCCCAATAATATTTTAAAGCCTTTTAAAAGTAGTGTTTTAAAAAATTAGCCCAATGCTATAGAAGCTAGCCTTGGGTAGACTGCCAACTAGTTCCATAGCCAGGGGTCTACAATTAAGCCAGGTAATTAATTATCCAGGAATACAACATCTTTTTGAACTTGAAAGTAAATTACCCACATTATCTTTTGATATTATTGTTGTTGAATTCAAACCTAATCTCCTAAATGCTAAACTTACTTGTGTTTAGTACTCAGAAATATATCATCCACTGGGGGTTAAAGTTATATATGCAGGGAATTAAAATGCCTGCACTAGTATTTATTAAGTTTAAACACAGACAGAAACTAAAAAGTGAAAACATGCCCTTGTTGCCTCAGGCCATTTTCTTTTTTTCACTTCAGCAGCACAGAGATAAAAGAAGCTCTGGGTGTTTTGTATATTCCTATCTGGCTTCACATATTTCCAGATATGTTTCTATCCCAGAGATTAGTTACACCACTATCTACAGATACCAGTATATTATCCATTATTTTAGTTAATGCTTGAATCACTGCCAGCTAAGCCTATATATTAAAATAAAGGTTGTACTTTAGCTTAGTGCACTTTAAATATTCTCATTTTATTGTCTGCCATTTTTGTGCAGTTTTTATATTTGCTGCAAATATTTTCCCCACAATTTTTTTGTCTTTTTTTGGATTGTTTTACAGTTTTTCTACCTCCTTACAAAATGTCAATGCGTTTCCTTTCACTCACTCTCAGTGTTGGTCTTCTCCACAACAAGCGCTTTCGTTCTTTCCATTTACGCACTGTGTTGTGTCAATGATAGACTGGTATTACTCCAGACAGACTGAAACAAATGGATAACACTACCAGAATGTCAGACTGAAACAAATAGTTTTACCAGGAGCATACATCTACTGTACAAGTGTGAGGTGTATTTAGGGTTGGCAAGAAGAAGTCAAATGCTCTGCAAGACGGAAAAGAGTAACATTTGTTTTATGAGTTTACGTTGGTCTCTGTTTTTTTTGTGACAGATTTCTAGAGGACAGAACCAGTAGATGTATGAGGAATCAAAGATATAAACTGCTTCTATCCAACAACAAAAGAAGGGATTTTCTTTTCCAGTTGACCGCTATGTTCTTTAACATTGGCTGACTGGTCTTTGTATTGGGTGTCTATGCTTCAATGTTCATAGATTCAAACCTGGGTCTGTATGTTAGGTTTAAACACAGGTTTGAGCAGTCATAGTAAGGCACATTAATGGAATACCTAGAAAAACATTTGTCATTTGGTATATGTTTGTATAATTTTCTGGGATTTCTGATTTTTTCAGTCGAGGTAATGTTAGACTGTTCAGTCTTAGAGAAAACAAACCAGAAATGTATGCTATCATATAATTTAATAGGAACCCCTTGCCTATGTTATGGAACGTCATTGGAAAGCTATACTTAAAAAAAGGTTTGGTTTTTTCCCTGATTCATTAAGCCTTCATATTTTACACTTAAAAGCTTCCCATCACAGCTGGAGGTCAACTGCATGGGTCAAGCACATTGAAAAGGTCACTGAATAAGTCTCTTCTTCACTTCAACGGTCGAGATTTCCAACAACTGCCTGCTATCTTTACACAGAACCTGCAAGGTGTTAAAGTCCCCAGGCTGCAAGCATCACTTCGACTTTCGCCTTGTTAAGGTGTGATTGATACAGGTTGTCAGCCATCGCTGGCAAACAGTGGATGAGACCCGAGGAACAAAGTATTTTGAAATATATTCAGTCAGTACCAGTCAATATCAACATAAATCTTTAAAGCGAAGAAAAGGAGGATAATATTTAAACATCAATAGTTCAATATCTCATTAATATAGAGAAGTGCTATACTTACATTAAGCAAAACAGACCATCAACATAAACACCAGCAGCCTCTGCAGGCCTTTCAGTGCTGCTTTTTACAGCTTTGAGTTAACAAAGTGTGCTCAGGTTTTATAAAACACGACTAAGAGGACTGCGTGCAGTGAAAGTAATTTAATAAATATTGTGTAAGATTTTTTGACCTACTAAATTACACTTTTTATATATATTTGTCTTTAACTGATTGGTGTGATTGTTTCATGCTCTCTATTCACCTGAAAAGAAACGTAGCCTGAGTTAGTTCTGACAGCTAAATCAAACCCGCCTCTATGGCACATGGCATACTGCTTTCTCTAAAAAAAATATCCTTTGCACCCTTTTAATTATGGTGTGCATTTGAGCCGTCAGTTCTCTGCTCACTCTCTTTCTTCACGCCTGCTGCCACATCCCTCACCTGAAAGCTACTGTATGCTCTCACCAGCTGATAGTGTTCTGTGCTTTATGATACAGCAAGATGTATACTTTAAGGACTAAGGACAAGAGTTTAAAATGTGCAAATACTATTTAACTGTGCAGACCATTAGTTTCATTCTGAACAAAGGTTAATTACATCGTCAGTAAAATAAAAATACATTCAAATGTATATAGCATTTCAAAACCCTCACCTTTACTCTAACATCCACCTGTAGGCGCTTAGTTGTCCTTTAGAAGGGACATCAGTATCCTCATTCCCCTATCCCTCCTTCATGCTCCTTTGGGGAAGTGACAACGTCAGGGTCGAGGCGCTAAACATCAATGCTGTACGTATTTTAAACTTGCATATCATCATTTCCACTCGAGTTGACTCAGTGAAAGACAGTGAGCTGCAGAAAACTGTCTGAACCAATTTTCAAAAGCTGAGTTATTAAAATGTTCCGCTTGGTGGGCCACTTGTAAGCCAAATTTACCAGCAGACAGCAAGGATATGCTAAAGGTCACCAGGCTTTGATGTGGTTATATTGAAAATAAACATTAAAGTTAAATGATTTAAATAACTTCTACAAAATATTGTAAATGGGGAGTGTGGTAGACTAAATAAGCAGTATATTTGACTAGAAATAAAACAGAAATGACAACTGTACTTCACAATATACGTGAATCCCATTGTAACAACTGGTTACCTGTAATGTTTCCAACCTGTGATTTTAATGATGGAGGAGTTGTGTTGATTTGGAAACCCTGTCTGAAGAAGCAACTGTTTCTAAGCAAAACAACCACTTTATCACCAAAACACTCACAGCTTATTAATTCGACTAAAAGCCACCACCTTTTTCTTTTCTATCGTTACACCTCTGTGCTATCATGGCTTCTTTCTTCCACATATAACAATTTAAGCATGTTTAAGATATCCCTGAACACGTTTAATAAAGAGTAGAAATATGGTTGTGGTTGGAATGAAAGGACAGTGTAGTTTTAAAGTATGCCTCACTGCTAAATCACACAATATCACGACACAGGAGAGGAGCTTATCCTTTTCACAAAGATAATTCCCTATATCAAAACGTATATAAACGAGACTATGAGTTAAAAACGCAACGTATCTATCTTCATCAGGTTTTCCATCGTACTTTTATACAACACACTGTATTTGAATTTGTCATGTCTGGGCCTCAGCTGTTTTCAGAGCTGTTGAACTCGATGACACAGTTACCTTCTCAACAGTTTCAGGGTCATTGATCCATCAAAGGGAATTATTTCCATCTCTTGCTTTCCTTTTCATAGTTTCCCCGCACCTTTACCCATATTTGTTTGGTCTCTCTTGTCATTGAAAAGAGCACCAGTTCATTATGAATGAGCTGAACGTTAGGGTTTATTTCCTGTCTGCTAGTCCGTGGAAGAGTTGTCATTTCATGGTAATGAGAATGACACTGATGCTATTTTTCAATAACATATCTTTTTAACTGTACCGCCCTTCAATATTAAAAGTAATCCTAGCGTTATGAGGGCCTGTCAACATCAGACATGCCCACAGTTTGATAGACTGGCAGGCAGAGCGAGATATAGAATGTTAAACAGGCGGATACAGATGGGCAGTCAGACAGATGGACGAAGCAACAGAAAGGCACACAGGCAAGCTGGCTGTGTGGTCATTTGACTGTAAAGATGCACAAGCTGCATTCACTGAGTGGCTGGATTATATAAGCTGGTTGACTGGTTGGACAGTTGACCAACTGGATGAACAGTAACATAGTCTAAACCCGGCTCACTTATTTAGTGTAAATGTCAGACAGCCGAAGGATCAGTCTCCTGGCCTGATTGGGAGGGCGAGTGAAAAGCAGGGGGAGAGGAAGTAGCGACAGACGGAGAAAGATGGAAACAGCTAGACGGGGATATAGAATCACGTCAGTCCATCATTACAGCGACAGCTAGACGATTACTGCTTATTACCTGAGTGACTAACTTCCTCTGTTTTTCTGTGTGTGGCACCATTAGATTTCCAGTGGTAGACAGAAATTGTGTGCTTGTGTTTGGATTTACAGTCTGCGGTTAAATAAAGGGGTACATTTTGTACTCCTAATGCCGATTTATAACCTTAAATATGTGCATTTGAGAAATATTGCAATCCGACATGTTTCTGTTTCCAAGCAATACTTAATTTATGATAAATCAACTGGCTAAATATCCATCTAAGTTAATAATCAAGCTTGTTATAAAGCCTCCAAACCCAGTGCAGATTAGTTGCAGCTATATTACTGATACTAATGCAGCCAGGTCTGTACCTCTTGGGTCAATAGAAGTCCTGCATACTGTACTTACAAGCCAACTACCTTGCCAAATCTCTGTCCAGTGTCAACATTACCCTTGGCTGTAAGAAATAGTGCCCTTGAAAGTTCATCAGCCCATGAAATTAAAAAATGACAGAGCAAAGCATGATCCCAATAATTAGTTAGACCCATTTAACTTTGTCTACATTTTATGTCTTGAGTGGTGAAATATTCATGTGAGAATGCAACCGCTGTCCCCTCTGGACCACCAAGGTGATTTATTATAGCCTGTGACAGAGCAATTCTCTGTGTGGTTGAGAAAAATAGAAGCTGCACCGAAAATGCAGCACTCAGCCTGAAAAAGTAGACAGTCAGACAGCCAAAGAATGAAATGGCAATAACATACATATATATATATATATATATATATATATATATGCATATGCATAGGATTATAGCACATCCATAAATATGTAAGAACAGAAATATGTGAACTAACAACAACTAATGGCAGCAGAACATACAAATCCTCTCAGTCTTGCCATAGCATGACAGTTTGGTTCATTTAGGAATCATAATGCATGTTTTTTTCACCTTAACCCTAACCATGTATTTGTTTTGACTGTGAGCTCATAATAACTTAGCTAGCTGTATCGCAAGGTGTTAGTGCTTTTACACACACACTTTTTCAAAAACACTTAGAAACCAAGCCTCACAAACAATCTAAATAAACTAATATTGTGCAACAAAGCGCACAATTTTATTTTTGGTGAAACTGAAGGTGGAATTATTATTTTTTTTTTTAATGGTTAAACAACTTAACAAAACAAATGTAATCATTTCAACCTCACAAACACTGAAATATGTCAATTTGATGGATGATAAAACATAAAAGTCATGAGTTTCATTGGGTATTTCTTAACATTACAGAAATTGTAGTTCTCTGAGCATGATGTGCCCTCTATAGCCATATCCGGGGCTTAACTTTAATTAGCCTATTCAAAGTGACCTCGATCCTCTATCTCAAAAACATTACAATGTTGAAATGACATAGCAGTGCGATTACTGAGCCAGAAATCTCACCAATTAAACAAAGAAATGCAAGGTGCCAGACGTGCTGTGTCCGAGTAAAATAACATTCATATTTACACCTATTACAGCAATTCGTTCTCCTCCTTTTTGCTTCTTGTTCCTTTTTTGTATCGGCTTACCTCTCCGTTCTGTCCTTGCATTTGATCCGTCTCCTCTCTTCCCTCCATCTCTCTCTGTCTTTCACTATTCGTGTTCTCCCTTTACCCGCTCTTGTCTGTCCTCTGTGTCCTTGCTTTGTGGACAGAGCATTTCAAATTATTCATTTTAACCATGCTCTGGTTTCACTGTCCTCTGTGGTTACATTTCTCACTCTTTTACTGTCTTTTTTTGTCCATATTTTTTGCCTTTTTAACACTTTTTCACTTTAATTTTCTCCTTTTTTTAGTTTCCCCAGCCACCTTTCTGTTAACCTTGTAGCCCAAATTTCTAATGATGAAAAATGAATAGTACAAAATCAGTCATTGTTTTCACCGCCTTGATTATATTAGCACTTGAGTTTTGTTGTAATGTTTGCCCTCGTTTTCTTTTGATTTTACCCTTTACTCTCTTTCATATTGTCATACTGTTATGCAAAGAGAACCAAGGATTATTGATTGTATAACCTGTGTCCAATCATTGCGTCTGAATGGATATATCAAGAGCTACTTAACTCTGCACTTCAATTCAATTTCTTTCATGGACACTCCAAACTAAGATTGTGTTTATAATGCTTATTCATTTCCTGCCCTTGTTGAGGTGGAATAAAATATAAGTGTGGAAGTAATCTAGCAACTCTGACCAGATTATTCTGTGGTTTTATTGATATTTTGGCCCAGAGCATTTGTATTCTCATTCCTTTTACCAAAAGCTTGGTCGAGGATTTGTGGAAGTCCTTAATTTTGGGCACCAACTTCCTCCCAACCCATAGGGGGAAATCTACCAAATCCAGAAAAGCACCATGACCTCAGACTTGGTGCTGGTAATCCTCACACAGTACTAACGATTTACCCTCAGCTGCAAACCAAGCCAGTGTGTACCCGAGGACTTTTTTCACTTCAAGCCGAAAGAAGTACATCTTCATGTTGGCTACAACTAGAAATGTTGCCCTACAATCACAAACAACACATACAAACATGGTTGGATAGATAGATAGAATCGGAGGATGAAACCCTCTTTATTTGTCACATACATGCACACAGCAGAGCACACACAGTGAAATTAGTCCTCTGCATTTAACCCATCCTAGTACTAGGAGCAGTGGGCAGCTATTGTGCAGCACCCGGGGAGCAATGGGGAGGGGGGATTGGAGGTGTCCGGTGCCTTGCTCAAGGGCACCACAGCAGGGCATAGGAGGTGAACTGGGACCTCTCCAAGTAGCAGTCCACTTTCCATATTTTTTCAAGTCTGTTCGGGACTTGAACCGGCGACCCTACGATTCCCAGTCCAGGCCCCTGCTTACTGAGCCACTGCTGGACGGCCTTGTTGTTGTTGTTGTTGGTGTTGTTTCTTGCATGTATATATTTTTTTAAAGATGTTCCGCAAGCAATTATTTTTATTCTATAAAAGTTGATTGTTGATGGAACAAATCAGGAACAAGCATTTAATTAGAAAAAGTGATGATATTTTGCTGAAGAAGCACAGGGATTAATCTATACATACATCGTTTACTGGTAATTTAATTTAGGTATTTCATTTGGGGCATAGAAGAAAGGGAATAAAACCGTAGATTTTTAAGAACAAAGACTTTATATGTTGCTTGGAGACTTCACTCTGACTGAAGGATGAGGATTGAGTGAAGTTTTTCCGTCTACACCTTGAACATGCAGAGCTTTTTCCAGACCTAACCTTCACTTGGAGGAGTGAGTGGAGTCCAACAAATGCCGAGGATAATTCAGTTTGGGCTCAATCCTGTAAATAGAAACACAGTTTATGATGTTAAGTTATTGAGGATAACTTCAAAAATGATTTTTATTCTGTGTCCAAACTTCTATTCGCGACCATATGAATAACAGATATTAGTTCCAGCAATGTGTCATTTGTCCTTTATATTATAAATGCTTTCATCAACATTATCGTTGTTTCATTATTTAAGCAATTCAATCACTATTCATCTCATTGAATTTCCAATCTTTCAGCTTTCAGCTTTCAACCATGCCCATTTTCCTCCACGTTGTTCATAATCACCTATAATTTAAGAAATAAAGGGCTGTGTTTTAAACTCTCTCTTCAATCAAAAGCTCCCCTGTATCAAAGTAAAACAACACAATTTTCTTTATTATATAACAGTTTCTTTCTGTATATCAGAGTGAATACACTCCCATTATGGTTTGTTATAATAAATTGTGAATCTAGTGAACTGTAGCGCAGTGATGCATCAACATTTTGCGTTAGAAATATAGAAAATCACCTCTTTCACTCTTTTTTTTAAGAAAAAGACAGCAGGAAGCTCAGGAGTGGCAGGGAGTCAGGAAAACACATAAAAGAGGTTCTTGGAGAAACTTAATCTGAGGCCAGCAGGGATCTTTATGGCTTCAGGGCTGTGGATCTTAACCACAACATTCACACTGAACTCAATTGTATTTTATTGCCACATGTGTTTGCTTTGCCACGTTTCATGTTGATGTTGCCTTATTGTTTGCTTTCAGAAGTCAACAGTCAAATGTGTTGCTGTGTTTCATAGACATTTCTCTCTGTTTTTCAGGTTGTCAGGATTCATGCTGCCCTCCCCTATAGTCAGCAGTGGATCTATATTGGCCTTGTGGTTTACCACAGACTTTGCCGTCAGTGCGCAGGGCTTCAAAGCTGTATACGAAGGTAAGGCAATGTGTGATGGTAAATATTGATGTACGAGTGCTGTTCATGATGCACCGACAGTTTCTGAGGCAATAGTGATGAGAAATGATTCCGAAGTGATTGAAGTGATTCTTAATGACAAAGTATTTATGGCAGGATGGCTGCAGTTGCTTGAGAGTGATGATCGGGGTGGAGCTGATAGCAGTATCTCACATTTGTGTTGGTTTATTATTCAGGTTGTGTCTTATCATTTCCTCACTTCTAAAATCATCATATTTGTCTCAAAATAATTCAGATGGTGTTTGGATAAGAAATAAGTAATAGGTTTTAAATTTCTCTGTGTGTCAAGTCATGGCATATGGAAAATCAGGGACGCTTCTTTTGATCAAAATGAGATGAACATACATGCAGACATTTCTATTGACTGAGGGTAAAACTTTATGGCTTTGCCCTACTTCTGATAGAAGAGAATAACTCTTCATAGTGATAGATGCGTGGGAGGAGCTGGGATCGCAGCCCAGAGCTCATGTCTCGGTCCTCCCTCCATCAGTTGGGACTAACATAATGTTTTCACTATATATACATATTCTGTAGTTGTATATCAATGTGTCCTTCATTATTACTTTTAGATTGCGAGGACTGTGTATATATCTTTGATTTCTGTGACTTCCTGGGTGCTTGTGCCTTGCGTGTGTTCAACGTGGTATACAAGACTGCTCCATGTCTGCGTCTCTGTTGGGATGCAACACAAGTTCTCCGCCTGACCTTTTGAAGACACACACACGCACACACCCACGTGCAGGCGCGCGCGCACACACACACACAAACAAACACAAACATAGTGTTCCAAATCACTTACGTAACAGTTCATCTATGAATCATGAACTCTAAATATCAAAGACAAGCTCAAGAGACCAGATGTATACTCTTGCTCCCGTGTGTGTGTGTGTGTGTGTGTGTGTGTGTGTGTGTGTGTGTGTGTGTGTGTGTGTGTGTGTGTGTGTGTGTATCTGAGTGTGTGTCATGTGTGCGTTTGTGTATGTTGGAAACAAACCTGACAGCCATTAAACCTTTTCCAGGAAATACTTTGTCTTTTATTTTTTTCTATCCATTGTTCTGTTTCATATCCGTGGGGAACCTTAAGTGTGTTTGTTGCCTCAGGAGTCACAGATTGTGTGTGTGTGTGTGTGTGTGTGTGTGTGTGTGTGTGTGTGTGTGTGTGTGTGTGTGTGTGTGTGTGTGTGTGTGTGTGTGTGTGTGTGTGTGTGTGTGTGTGTGTGTGTGTGTGTGTGTGTGTGTGTGTGTGTGTGTGTGTGTGTGTGTGTGTGTGAGAGACTGACAAGTGAATTGCTAATGTCTTTTTTTCTATCTCGCTTTGTTTGCATTGATGTCCTAGACTTCAAACATTGATTCATGTCGGTGTGTGTGTCTCTAGACAATAAATGTGTATTGTGAATCCTTCTGTGTGTCTAATGAAAATGGCACTCATGCATCAAAACAAGGCATGACATTTATGAAATGTTTTGTTTTTCTGTGTATTTGAAATCAGTCATCAGTCACATCATCAGTCCTGGTATATGCAAGTTCCAGCCAACTGCTTAGCTGTCTATTGTATCCTGTTTCCTGTGAGCATTGCTGGAGTTTTTTTTTATATGAAATAGAGCCTATTGGTAACGATAGTGAAAATAAGTTGGTAGTCTCACTGCCTGGCATCTGACAGAAACTGTGATACCTTGCTTACACTGAGCATCTCTGATTAGTGAAATAGCATTCTTTACAAAAAAAAATAACATTTTGAGGCAAAGCTTTTCTAATTATATTGTGTAAAGCATTGTATTTCTCGAAGATTTGTTACTACCTTGATGACATTACTATGATCAATATCTTCCTTTGGCCAATATAAAGCAATTTATAGAAAATGTAGTCGCATTTGTAACTTAACATCACATTAGATATTAATATAAACCTGCCAGACGATTTCAAAGAGATTTTCCGATCAGAGTGCTAGTGACACTTTAACCTCACTTTAAAGATGGCACTCAAACATTAACGTCAACCAAGACCACTAATGCCAGACCAGTCATGACTCTTTGAATTGTGAAACAAAAAGTCTTCACAGATGTTTGCTTAAGTTTGCTTAGCCCAGAGCCTGACAGGAAATAAAAGTGATTAAAAAAAGAGTAAGAAGACTTGTGACTGTAATCCAAAGCAGACCCGCAGTTCTTCACTCACTTGTATGTGAGTTATAATGCTTGTTATAGTCTACGGAGTTAGACGGGCAAAAGTTAGTTTTTACCCATGTAGAGAAAACAGTGTGCCACATATGAGTGAGTATCCTGAGTTGAATCTTTGATGTGGATATCATCTTAGCAGTGTTCCTGTTCAGTAACAGGAAAGTTTTACTGACTATCAACCTTCGTGCTCTTTTGTTTGTCCTTTAACCTTTATATCTGTTATGCTATGTAAAGCAGAAGACCCTGGACATTTCTTGAATAAATTGCTTATTTGGATAGTGTGAAGAATTGATCATGAAAAACCGTAGGTCTTGATAGGTTACAGGGTCAGGAATTTGAATTTATAACCATTTGAGATCAGAAGTATTATCACACAGTACATTTTTATCCTCTCATGCCCAAACGCCCTCGTAGATAAGATGACGGCGAACACATCCCGATAAGACCGAAGGTCCAGAGGGCTCATCCCTGAGGTCCAGGAGTTGGACTTTCGGATTCAGTCATCCATTGTTGTATAAATCGCTAAACTGACTCTTTCCCTCAGCGCCTGTGAATTTATTTTTATTTTTTTATATTTTTGGGGGCTTTTTGCCTTTAATCGGATAGGACAGTGGAGAGTGACAGGAAAGTGGGAGAGAGAGTCGGGGTGGGATCCGGAAAGGACCACGGGTCGGGAATCGAACCCGGGTCGCCGGCATACGGTGCAGGTGCCCCAGCCAGATGCGCCACGGCCGGGGCCAGCGCCTGTGAATTTTTTATGTACCTTCACAGACGTTCATAGTTTTGTTCCCCCTCTATTATAAAACATTTAAACGCTTTCCATGTTTTTATGTACCCTTATAGCGCATAAAACCATATCCCAATACCTCTCCTTAGATTACTGTTTTGCTTTCTTAAAAGGTGTCTTTTTATTTTGTCTGTTGTCTCTGATGTCAATATGACTCTCATGCTGCAAAGAAATCTCCCTTTTGAATAGATACAGAAAAACACCAAAGGAATCACTCAACTGAAGCATGTGAGCTGATTTAGCCAATAAACAGTTTTGCAATGAAAGAAAAATATTCAGATATATTCTCTGTTTCTCTTCTCCCCATGTTTTCTCAGCTTCCACTCATTTGAACTGATTCACACTAACAAAACATCTAGTTGGCCCTGTCTTTTTCACTGTCCTCAACAACCTCTCTCCCCTGTCCGTCTGCCAACTCCTTAACAAATCTTTCTTTCCTTTTATTAAAGGAAACCATACTGATATCACTCTAAACACATAGCTAACTGATAACGGAGAGAGAGGGAGGGATGTAGAGAGAGAGAGAGAGACTGAGGAAGGGTGGGTCAAATAAAGCTATAAGTGGTGGAAAGTGAAGCCTTGCTGATAAAAAAGGCAAGTTTGGAAACCAGCTCTGCAAGACAAGATTATCATCAATTAATTTCCCCTGAAGCTAAGAGAGGGAGAGAGACAGACAGGGTAGGGGGTGTACAGAGAAACCTAAAGAGAGAGGTGTGGTGAGAGACGGCTTTGTAGTCAAGTGAGGGAGGACTAAATACAAAGAGATATCTGTCTGTGTTTATAGTTTGTCTTCATCACATTTGGGTTATTTGGCTATGGAGAATGTATTCAAAGAGCTGAACTCATCTAATGGCGTTTTGGGTCCTAAATGGAGGACACTCTTGCTCTCCCATCTCTCTTTAAAATACTTCTGTTTATAAATTTCACCATTTAGTGATTGCAAACTATTACAGCAGATTCATGAAGACCTTCTGCCTTATCTAGGGATTTGTTAAAATCAGTGTGGATCCACAGTGTTTTCGAATGTTAAGCATTCCTGGGTACAGAGTCTTGCTGCAGCTGCATCTGTAACATGTGTTAACACTCATGTTGCCAAATGCAAAAAGTTGTAAATACTTGGAGTTTTAGTCAAAGACTGCGTGGCTCAAATGATTCTTTAGTTTTCACAAGAAGCACTACCAACACTTCCCCTGAGATGTGTTAAGTGCTGCTACCTAGTCAAGATCCCTGCTGGATACGGGGTCTTACTTTCTTCTTCACAATGTTGACCAAACTGTCTTGAAACAAAGGACAAATTTAGAAAACAGTCAATAAATTGAATTAATTGAGCTAGTTTTCCTCAAATAATGGACAAAATATGTTCCGTGTAAAAACATTTGCTGGGAAATTAAACTTTAACATCAAATATCTTTCAGTTAAAAAATAACTGATGTACATTAAAATACAATTTATGATCAATATGAAGTGTGTGTACTGAATGACAAACTGGTACACCTTGTGTTCTCTTTCCTCCATTTTTAAATGGGCTACTATACAGTTGACCATAAAGGTTGTTATTATATTCATGAAAGGGTTTCTTATTCAACATCTTGTCTAACAGTACAAGCAAACTGCTCTATTAATTATAAAGGGTTAATAATTATGTACGATATACAATACTCTACTTTACACTATACACTGGACTAGACCATACTATACTGTGTGTGTGTGTGTGTGTGTGTGTGTGTGTGTGTGTGTGTGTGTGTGTGTGTGTGTGTGTGTGTGTGTGTGTGTGTGTGTGTGTGTGTGTGTGTGTGTGTGTGTGTGTGTGTGTGTGTGTGTGTGTGTGTGTGTGTGTGTGTGTGTGTGTGAGAGAAAGAGAACAAGAGATTACAAGATTATTGATTCCCAGCAGCACCTTTAACCTAAAGACAAAGTCGAAACATAATCTTCAAAGTCTCTGCCACACACACACACACACACACACACACACACACACACACACACACACACACACACACACACACACACACACACACACACACACACACACACACATTGAACAAAAGAGGCCAAGTATACATTTTCCAGTCCCTAGGCCAGCAGCTGCAGAGCTTCCTCTCGTGTTGAGGGACTTCTGTGAAAACAGGACTTGGAAAACCTTTAAAGGAACTCTGCACATAAAACATACACGCACACACTCACACGCACACGCACACACAGACTAAAGCGTAACCTTATTCTCACATATACATTAATGACTGTTGGAGATTACATAGGGATCACTCTGGAAAAGCATTAGAGGGGGAGAAAGATAAGAAGATGTGAATACAGAAGGAGGAAGAAAAGCAAGAGGCAGTCCTGTTTGTGTGTGTGTACATGTTCCAGGGCATGTGTTACCGGTCATGGGTATTTTGGTTTTTTCCCCTCATCTCTTGTTGTCATGGCATTACTCACCCATGTCACCACATATAGCTTATTATGGGTTGTCACTTTTACACTGCATTACAACATGTAATATGTGAGAACCCGTGCCTGAATGAGTGTATATCTGTAAAATTGCAGGAAGTTCATCCCCTTTGGTGTTGGCATTTCCACCTTCTCTCTCTCCCTCTCCCTTCCTCCTTCTCTGCTGTGTAGACTGGTGTAGAATCCATTAGGAACACTTCTAGGAGCTTCCAAATCTCACTGACTTGATGCAAGGCTTTGCACAGACTGTAGCAAGAGCCCCGCAGCCACCATCCATTGGACGGGATGCAAAAAGATCGCAGCCTCCTGCTCGGGGATTCAGGGGTCCTTAGACATGATGTTACATATAAGATGGATTTATTCATCAAGAGTTCTTCCGATGCCTCCAGCCAGATAGTTTTCTTAGTGGTGCCTTTATTTCACAGAGTTGCGCCTTGCTAAATCTCAGAGGGCTGCAAACGGCCATTGCAGAAAGCTGTACTACTGCAGATTGTGACTTAATATGAATATTAACTGACAAGCACATATTTGGAGGGTTGGAGGATTTTAGCTTTCTGATTCTTTCCAAAAAATGTACGATGAAGCACCAAATAGTTGTTTCGTTGACACAATGTCAATATATTCACTTCTAAATCCGACAGTAACATGTCATAGTTATCTTTATGTGTAACCTACATGTATTCATTTGACAGATGATTCATTAAGTTTTGTTAATTAGTTTTTAAGATACCTACGAGGTTGGCTGGTTGGTTTGTTATATTTTACCTATTTTACCTCACACTAGGCTCACATCAGAAGTGAGACACGGTGGGAATCCGCCCTGAAAAGCTCAAAGAGAAACAGGAGGGTGTGATCAATCATTACACATAAAATGAATAAGTTGAAAACATAAAAAGGAGTATTTGTTTGGATTGCAAGGACTTCCTGTGGAGGTTACGTTTCATCAATCGTGCCAGCTGAAAAAAAACAATAGACTCGAGGATGAAAAAAAACCAAACCCAGGGGGGGTCCCCGCTTAGGTAGGATTCTGTGTGAACTGCCACATTTGATACAAAAGAAGAGTATCTGTTTAATGTGATGGATGAGTGACGCACGACAAACAAGCTTTCTCTGTGGATTCCCCCTTTAATGTTTATGTCATTGTGTCCAAAAAAATCATACTTGTAAGAAAAAGAAGAATAAAGAGATATACACAATCATTCAAAATGTAACCTTACCTGCCATTTTCATGCACTCTAATTACATTCCCTGACCTGATTCACACGTATACAACCCTTTAAATCAATTAGTTTGATTCCAGCAATAATTGTACACATATGGTTTTAAGTACAGTCTGAAATGATGCTCTCCTTATTAACATGCATTCTGCTGTCCGTGTGACAGTGATTCTACTACAGTGATAAAAACTATTCAGGAATCTTTTATGTGTACACCATTCATCTGTTCTACATGTGCCCCTTTCTCCTCTTTCTTTAAAATATCATTCCCAAACGTGTTTATTGCACTTTCATTTTATCCTTTCCATTTATTTTAAATTCATACAGCTAACCCATGTAAATTAGAAAGTCACTCACAGGATGTTCCCCAGGGAACAAAGAGGATTAAGTAAGTAAGTGATTATGGTCTTCTTGGGATTAATCACTGGATATCACTGCTATCAGGTGAAAACCACGCATCTCTAAACTGTCAACTTTTGAGCGCTAAGAAAAACATTCTTATATTAAGCTGGATGACAGTGCCATTTTGGCAACATAATACAGGTTTTTTTTAGGGGTTGTTATACGCCTGAGGGCCTTAAAATGTGTCTCAACTTGTGGAGTAGAATAAAATAGCTCCGCTAATGAAAGCATGAAAGTACTTTGTATTTTGCATGCATTGGTAGACACCCGTCTGATCATTACTTTTAGTGTGCTCATGTGTGGTTTACAGAAACCATGCAGAATACCCTGTGTGTGTCTATTGGTGCAGCCTTGCTGATATTTCAGCAATAGTTCAACTGAGTATCTCATTATTATGAGCCAGTATAGCCGCTGTCTGTCTCTTTACATTATCTTTGCTCCCGGTCTTTCTTTTACCTGCCTGTTCTCCCTCTCCCTAAAATCGCTAACAACATGTGACAGGTAGTTAAGGTGGGACAACTTGATGTATTGTGTGTGTGTGTGTGTGTGTGTGTGTGTGTGTGTGTGTGTGTGTGTGTGTGTGTGTGTGTGTGTGTGTGTGTGTGTGTGTGTGTGTGTGTGTGTGTGTGTGTGTGTGTGTGTGTGTGTGTGCGCACGCACGTACATGTGTATGTGTGCACGCACGCACGTGTGTGTGTGTGTGTGTGTGTGTGTGTGTGTGTGTGTGTGTGTGTGTGTGTGTGCGCACGCACGTACATGTGTATGTGTGCACGCACGCACGCACGCACGTGTGTGTGTGTGTGTGTGTGTGTGTGTGTGTGTGTGTGTGTGTGTGTGTGTGTGTGTGTGTGTGTGTGTGTGTGTGTGTGTGTGTGTGTGTGTGTGCCAACGTCTGTATGCGTGCGAGCGCAGTTTGGCTGCAGTGTATATGTCTGTGTGCATGACAGTGAGTACACCCAAGGGAGGTGTGTGTGTGTGTGTGTGTGTGTGTGTGTGTGTGTGTGTGTGTGTGTGTGTGTGTGACAAACACTGAGACAAAGTGATAGAGAAAGAGTGTGTGAGTGAGAGTGTGTGAGTGTGTGTTCTATTTTTAGGCTCATCTCAAACAGCATGCATCTTGGGAAAAGGTACGAGTTCAGCCATGCGAGAATGATTCTTAGAGTCAGTTCTCTCGCTTTCTTCTCCTTTATTTCCTCTCTTTTACTATCATCACTTTCTCATTTCTTATATTTGCTTCTCATTCATCCTCTCTTTTTCTTTTGCTTCTCCTCCTTTATTATCATCTCTCCTTTTATTTCTCATATATTATTAGGTACATTGACGCAATGCCATTCACAACTAACCAAAGGAAAGCATTTACCCGAACTAGGGGCCAATAACAACATTCAAGTATGCGTGTCTATTTTTAACCACTAGCTAAGATTTTGGAGTTAATGTGAAAATGACTTGAAAAGCCTTCCAGCATTCACTCTCTCTTTGGTATTCAGTGGGTGCTCTCCATCTCTCCCTGCAACCCCTCCTCTCCTCTCTTCTTCCTCTCTCGGCCAGAGGAGTGCTTGGTATTCTAGGGATTGTCTGCTCCTCTTTCCTCTAGTCTAGTCTACTGCTCTACTCTTTTTTTTCCCACTCCTCTTTTTTTATTTGTATTTTATTTTGCCTTTATTTAACCAGGCAAAACATCAAGAACAAATTGTAGCTTACAATGATGGCTCTTCCCTAATCACCTCTCTTCTCTTGCTTCTCCATGTGTCTTTTATCGTTCCTTCTCCTTTTCCACATATTGATTATGCTGTTACTTTTTTTCTTAAAAAAATATTTTACGTTTTTTTTTCTACTGGTTCTGTCAGTAACTAGGCACTCGTGTGGGGTTGTTAGTATTTGATACAGGCTTCACATTCACATCACATATATCTATATATTAAATATGTACTATATGTGCAACATTATTCATCTCCTGCATGTGATAACCAGCCCATGCTGTTGTAAGAAGGGAGGCTGGGGTATCGTTTGGGTGTTAATGATTTCCAACTCTGATGCTGCTTATCAGATCTGGTTCTCAATGATTTAAACTACATTTTTACAATAACAGCTAAAAAGAATTGAAATAAGAGAAGGATGAAAAGCAGAGTACAGTTTGCTTTGGTTTAACAGTTATTGAATGTTGGAGAGGTGCTTGAACTGTCCTCTCTTCCATGGACACTACACACTTATATCAATAGCAGCTGAGTGGAATTACGTCCTAAAAAATGGGACCAGTGGTTATTGAGGAAAAAGTATTACGCTGAGTTTTGTATAGTATTATCACAGAGAAAATATCACCAAAAAAAATCTCTCAGTAGACCCTTAGTAGTTTTTGCATTTATGTTAATGTGTGTATTTTAAAATGTTAGTATTTCTACGATGGTTTTGGTGTCTATTGCTTGTTTCTGTGTTGGTCTGCCTTTTCCTGTACTATGAGCTAACCTCAGCCAGCTGCTGAAGGAGTGAAAGCAGAGATAATTCCTTCCTTGCATGATTCCCCTGAATTTGACCAGTGGACCTTTTCTTTTTAATCAACACAACTGCTAATATACCAACTGCAGATGTTAGCTGTAAGCTAACAATGGACTCACCAAACTCATTTGTGGAGGTGTGAGTTTGATTGTGTGCGTGTCTGTCATCCGATCAGCAATCAAGTAACCGTTGATTTGCTTGGATTGCATTGGGATTTCAACTTCTACATTTGGATTCTATGGCAGTATCTGCAGGATATTTGGAAGAGGAAATTAAATATGGTTCCTGTACTTATTACTGCTGTAGAACTTAAACTGTATTCTTAACTGCAGTACAATTGTATGTAGTATATAATAAAGGTCCACAAGCACAATAACCAAACATCAGAGTCTGACAAAAAGCTCCAAACAGTATAAACAGATGTCAAGTTCACCTTCAGGTGAGACCTGCATATCATTGTAATAAAGCATGCAGACTTTGAAATGCAGGATCCAGAAACCTTTGTGAACTCCACTCAGGATTTTATTCATTGCATAGAGGAGGACGTGCTGTCTGGAATTTCATTTTAGTGTCACCCTTTTTTCAGATTCCTGTAAGCCCAGCATGAATTTGTGATTAAAACAACAGTACAGTTTTCACTGAGGATGATGGCCCAAGTTCTATAAGTATCATCAGGTTTGCTTTTTTGTAATAAAGAGCAGATTGCACAGATAAAATGTGAAACACCGCTCCTTTCCTAATGTAATACAATTCAACAGCACCACAAATGACAGCCTACTGAAAGATAATAGATTTACCAATTCTCAAGCTATTTAAACAGAAGCCTACAATTATAGCCGTCATGAAGGAGTGTTATTGCACAACTGGAATACACTGCTTTTAATGTATTTACATGTCCTTTATAAAAAGCAATTTCATTTATTTGGAACTTGTTTGCAATGTCAATGTATTCCTTTGTTTTCTGCCAATAAAGAATCTAAATAATGATATCCTTTATTTTGCTCTGGAGCTTCTCCTGCTCCCTCTACTCTTTAGAACATGACAACAATCAAAATTAGAGAACAAAAAAACATGCTTGCCATTTCCAATGCTGCAGTATTTTGTTATTCTGGAGAAAAAAACAATTGTATTGCTATCATAGTTATTTTTTGCAGAAAATCTCCTGGAAAGGGTAAGTAGTTAAAAGAAATCTGTTGATAAACTTATTTTCAGCTGTCAGAAATCTAAAATCTGATAAGGCTTGGGATTATACTTTCTTGATGTTCTTATTGGAGTTTTGTAAGAACAAATGGAAACAAGAAGTAGAATATTCAATGATTTCTGATCCTTTCAATGGACATTGAAAGGGCTAATGCATTTCAAGTATCTGTGCTACTTTTGAAGTTGGATTGAAAATAACATCTCTATCTCTAGTGACTATTACTCATCTGTGACTCCCTTTAATGACTTAAATAGTACTTTAAAAAAAACACAGACAGGAAAAGAGTCCATGTGTCAAGAGAGGGATGTTTGAACTTATCAAATTATGTATAGATATTCACAGTGGCCATGTTACATGACACAGCCCCAGTTCGATAAAAATATTCTGCCTCCTTGCCTTGGATTGCACAGATGTGTTACAGATTTAAGGTGTGAGACAGATCCAGAGTTGGAAACTCAGACAGTGAAAGCCAGAGAAAACTGAAAGCATGACTGAGAGTCAGAGAGCGAAGCTTAAATGACACCAAGCGAGCATTTTCTGTCTCGAAGATTTTCACACAGATTTTATAAGCTCTGCTTATCACCACAGAGAGAAACACAGAGGATAAAATGAGGGCACACAGATATAAAAATGCTACAGAATTTTTTTTTATCTCTGCACCCCAATTCCCATTAGGTTATTAAAGTGCAATTGAACTGCATTGAATTGTTACTCGTGGGACATAAGAGATAAGGGACTCCAATAAGAACATCTAAACTTGGGGGGCCCTATGTTGCATCAGATAAAGTTCATACTTTATAAATCTCCAAAAATGTTGAAGTTCACTGAATGTAGTGTTAACCTCTGAGGCAATGTGATTCACAATGTGTGAAAAACCTTTTTTTTAACATGTTCTAGCTGGCAGGCCTTGGTTGAAAATACAGTGTATACCGGTGTTTGACTGTAAGACATTTGAAAACTCTATTTTCAGTAAACATTGAGCACAAAAATCAAAACCACTACAGTATCTGTAGCCTCACGTAATCTCCTTCATGAAACATTAGCTTAAGTGTATGATGAAAGGCATGCTGTCCCACGTTTCCAAGATCAGGAATCAATTCATAGCGGCACCAGTGGTAGCACAAGGCCAATGGTTAGTGAGGCGGTCTGAAATGTCCTTTAAAACTGAATGGTGGGCCATGAATGAAATACACTGAGTGGTTCTTAATTCAAAGACTCAGAACTTTAGATAATGCATGGCAGTGAGTCCTTTAGAGGATTTGAAAGCCAGAATGAGTCAGTTCCACTGCCATAGACAGACGAACAATGCTGATTTGGGTCGTCCCTTATCAGAATTTAACGTCAAATGTTTTAAAGTGATGGATTCTAAATGCCTCTGAAAGCTGGGTTTCGTAACACCTGAATTTATAATAAAATGTATCGACTAACATAACTTGTATTCACATGCTATAGCCAGTTTTCTTCATAGATAGAAATATATGAGGCTTGTATGTATAAGTGTATAGAATTAAATCTGGGTTTTAATCATTCATGAACACATTTAACAGGGATAGTTATAACATCTGGGGTAATGGGATTTCTGTATCTATCTGGGAAGTATGGCCTTAACATTTCCAGTAATGGTTACTCTAACACATCTAACAAACAATCTCTTTTAAAAACATTAATAATTTGCATATTTAAATTAATATGAACGTAACATAAGAGAAATATAACAACACATTTAAATTGAATTAGTAATTTTGGATAATCAACTTATTTTAATTAAGGTTCTTTGGTGTTCTGGAATATTTATCAAAGACAAACAAGATAGGGCTCAGTCAAAAAAAACTTTAACACTGCAATACAATTATTTATGTTTAAATGGATGATTTAATGGATTTCTTTTCTTTTTGCACAATAAGTGCTAATTTTATTATCAATTATGGAACAGTTGCACGTACGCCGCTCTTCCAACAAGAAAATAAATTACCTGGTAAAATGTAGAGATCAAGGCTTCTTGTCAATCTGAATGGACAAATAATTGTATGGAGAAATCCATTAGAGGTGTGAAAATGATTTCTCTCTCTTTCTCTACGGTTGGGCGCTGAAAGAAAATGGATCAGTCAATGACTAATTGTTTTATAAACACACAATAGCTAAGAGTTAGACAGTTGTCGGCTCTATATTTTATATTAAGCACAATTAATAGTTAAACATTTCGTATACAGGCTGCTGAATACATGCATAATAACCACTATTGAAAGCTTTACTGCAGCACATCACATTTGAATTTACAATATGTTTTCCTTGTGAGGAACATTTCCAATATTCTCTACAGACCTGCGTGTAATGTAGAAAAATGGTGAGTATTGTGAGACCGTGGTGCTGAAGTTAGTGGTGCAAAACTGTAGTGGAACTGAGCACCAAAACTTGCTTTAGAAAATGTCTAATTTGAGTTCTTCACAGTCTGAGAGTCTGTCACGCTCAGTCCTCGTTCTTGTTTTCCCATGTTTCCCTTCCCCTCAGTGGGCCCTGTTTTACAGTTTGGGCCCCCAGTAGCCTGGTATCAGTGTTGGCTCCCAGCGGGAACCGGTGAGACAACGTTCATCTCCTGACTGGAAGAAGAGCCGCTGCTGAAGGTTTTCCGGGTTCAAAAGTTGTGGCAACGTGGCACGCTTTATTAATAACTATGTAGAAGATCCAATCTTCACACTGATGGTGCTGTTGACTTGTGATTTAATTACCAGTTTAAAGTCCCCTGTAGTCCGCTCCCCAGTTGCTGGTCTGGTCTGAGTGGAAGCTGAGTCTTTACTGCAGCAGGGTAAATATCAGACTCACAGACCTATGCTTCATGTCACCCCTTCTCTCTCCCCTTTCACTCTATGACTGCTCTGTCTAAAAGATGCCCAGGAAATAGTCTTTAAAAAATATAACATCCTCATAGTAACTTTTTGACAGCCTTTGCAGGAGTGGATTATGTGTCTCTATAGGTTTTATGTCTGAGTCCTAAGTTTGAGGTGTGAATGTGAATGCAGTTTTGACAGAAACCCAAACTCAACTCGGCATGTGGTTCGATATCCTCAACTGCTCAAGAAGAGCTTTCAAGCAGCCAATACGGGTATAATGATTCATCTGGATTTCAATTAAAATATTAATGACAATACAATTGCATTGGTGGATGGTAAAATATTCATACAAATCATCATCTTTAGGACATGCCTTTCTCGGTATGGCATAACTTTGTTGAGTGTGCAGCAGAGAAAGAGAGAAAAACGTATTTTATGTTTTTATATTTTAGTACAAACTATAAAACTTATCAGTCAGGACACATCATGTCTACACTCTTAGCTTTAAAAAAGAATTAAAACACTTATGCAAATGCAGAATTAAAAACCAAATCCCTCTTAGACTGAACAAATGGCGTCATTGAAACACCACTTTGAAATAAACTCATCTGTGTTTTCCATCAGGGAAAAGAATCTGAAATCCATTCGCATTCTGGCTCTCACAAGAGCAACCATCTAAGAAGGTAAATCTGCCCCTGAGCCATTTTTGATTTGATTCTTACTACTTTTATAAATGGAAAGTTTATCTTGTCTACAACAAGATGCAACAGCTTCCACTTTTGAGCTTCTTTCTGCAAGGGAGGAAGATAGATAGTGACTGAGTAGCAGTTAAATTATAGCCGTGAACATGCAGTGTGTATTTACAGTTGTTTGTCAGTAAACAAATGCAACAACTTCCCAAGGCTGTTTAACTTACTTTCTCTCTGCTAATCAAAGTGAAGGGGGTTAGCCATGGGTTTATGAAGAGAACTGGATAGAGCGTTGGTGGTTGGGCCTCAGTCATTCCTATAAAAGTTAATAATATGATTTTTAAGTACTAAATACCCAGATCATCGCGGGACTTGAGCATATAGAGCATGCGCACTTGCTTTTTTGCTAAGCCCCGCCTTCAATCCATTCCATCACAGACGACCTTGGCTTAGTCAAATAAATGGAGAGGAATAATAACTCAGAATTTAAGTTTTGGAACATTTCACAACTTTTCGGACCTTCTGATTTGAGGGCAAATGAAAGGTTCGTACTGTGACGTTTATTTACTTGTGCAAAAACAAATGCAGAATTACAGACATCTATTTCCCAATTCAAGTCAAAGGGAAATTGTATTTCCGGGCCAAACAACTTCACTTTGCTGAAAAATAATTTGTAGAACCACCTTTCACGCCTGGCACACATCCCATGGATTGGGTTATCTCCAATAGTCAAGCTTGTTGTGAGGTGATACTGTATAACTGTAACATTGTTTTAAATCAACAAATGATAAAGTAATATCGCAGGAACAAAAAGAAGGCCCCTAAGTTGATTCGTGGACGACTTTGTTTTATTGAAAAATACTCAATATTCCATCCTGATACAAATTGTGATTTACTGCCGTAGCTGTCAAGAACACAGCACTGAATTTGCTGAACATTTTCCAGGTGTGAGTGTAAGCACATGACCCACATCCTGCTGTTACTGAAGTTACTGCGCTGCGAGTCCAGTTAGCCAAAACAGACTGAGAGTGGCACATAAAGAGTGCTTAGTTCAAACCACTTATATTTCATATCGACTTGGTGGGAAGTTGATTACACACTCACTACACTACAGGTATGTGTGTATGGGAAAGAGGGACAGAGAGAGGATCTTGGCTCCGACAACACACTTTGATGACAGTGGTATCACCCTTGAACACACCTCTGCTACCACACACACGCACACACACACACACACACACACATACGAACACAGCAGGATGGTTGACATTGCTGCTTCGATCGATATAGCTGCCTACTGCTGGCGTCAGTAACAACAGCGTTATATAACACACTCCCACAGTGAAGAGCTTCCTATGGCGTTCCAGTCAATATGGGTTAATGGTGTAACGGACTGCTTCTCCCTTTTCTCTCTCATCGTCTCTCACTCTCGCTGTTGCTCTTTGGCTACCCACACACACACACACACACACACACACACACACACACACACACACACACACACACACACACACACACACACACACACACACACACACACACACACACACACACACACACACATATGAAGCATCGCCTGACTATCTTAGCTGACAAATCCACCAAAAGTCCTTCCTTCCTTTAATGATTTGCTGTGTTTGCTCTAAGAAGCTCCCCTGCTGAATCCATTGGCTTTGACTAAACTCACCACCCTATTATTCTCAATGAAGGGCAAACAGATACTGATAGAAGCAGGGATAACAGGTCGATAGCACCTAAAATAGGCTAGAGAAATGCAGTAAATGTCAGTCATAATCATAATCATTGATGTCCTGTTGAAAAAGGCTTGGATTTTTCAAAAAGGTAGGAAATGACATTCTATGTTTGTATTAACATTTGTCTGAGTCGGTTGCAGCATAATTTCCACTTAATATATGAAGGAATTTAGTACAGTGATATTTACAGAAAAACTGCATCCACTAAACACCTGAATTTATGTGTTTCTATTACCATGAATGTGTGCTCTACTTTAAGACACCCTATTATATCAAAGCAATATTCATCATATTATGTTTACACCGAGCCCATTAATTTCAGTCATCTAAACCATTTCCACTTCAAACAGCTAATATTTTACATGTATATATAACCCATTTCATCAGTATACACGCAACCTATTTCTTTCTAATCAAACGGAAATTCAAATGAATTTATTTGCTTTTGGAATAACTGAGACGTGTTTACTTTCACTCAGATAAATGGAGTGTGTGTTGCTGTTGCCAAATCTACAAGCTCAATAATTCTCTGACCTAATGCCTAGCAGTTATTATAGTGAATCTATAAAGGCTAAACATAGAACACAGGGAAGTCCCTATACAAGCAGCTAGTGTTCATTCAGAAGAAACGTGTGCTAACAGAAGTGTAGCTGATCATTACTTTTAATTGAACTATTAAGACACTTCAGAAATATAGTGACAAGTGTAATGTGTGAAGTTTAGGAAACAAAACTCTGAAATGATTGTTCATGCAAGTCAACACTGCTTTTAGGCCCTGGTGCTTCTGAGCAGATGGTAAAAGCATGTTTTAGATTTTGAAAAATAAATTTCTCTCTATGGATACACAAAAACAGCTTGAGTACATTGGTTTATGATCTCTGAACCTCGATAACTGAACCTCCCGCAGCTCTGTGTTGATCGTTCTATATTTAGCAAGTTGGCCGTCTGGGTTTTATTTGGAAACTAGCAGGCTGGTCGAATGTCATTCAAACATGGAAATAACAACAGCCAACTTTTTATTACAAAAATAAAGTACAGCATGTGGTGAAAAATGGGTTCAGATATGTAACGTGCAATGTGGGATGGAGCAAAAATATATTGAAATTGTGATTTAGGTAACTGTCATTGACAAACCAATCTATTTCTATTATGTTTGTTTGGAGTAAGGGGCTGGCAAAATAATTTGTTCCTGCCCCTGCACATTTTACAAATATGTAATTACAGTATGTGTAAATAAAATGTGCACTAACATCAGCGTAACAAATACAAATCAAATGAGACAGAAAATGCCTTAAAATAAACAGTTCCTCTCTACATTGCTTTTGAACAACCTGGCAAAATCCTCTGAGCTCTTTCTATTTATTTATTTCCAATAATAATATCCACTTTGTTGTTTCAGGTTAGATGGCCTGTCCTGCTGTAGCTGCAAGGCAACCTTCTGCCCTTTGAGCTCCCGCTGTGTCTGTTTGTAACTAAAAAGAGAGAAAAACAAAAGGAGAGAGTGTTGCATGGGATCACAGTGTAACAAGCACCAATCAGGAGAATTATTTACTGTAATCACAGCTCAAAGACTAATCATAGTCGTGATCAAATTGTTCATGTGTTGTCTGTCTTTGTAGCTCATGATGCTATGTCAGAGACGTTTGGATTTTCTTTTATATTCCTGCCATGAACAGCTGTCACATGTAGTCTGGGTTCTACCGGAGGTTTTACTTTCAAGAGCCTTGAAAATGGCTTAATTGCCTTCCTCATCTGATTAATAGTCACATGATTGTTCATGAAAGGTAATGAGAGTGACAAGACTGATACAGAGTGAAAATGAGTACTTCTCTCCGCCTGCAGTGTTTTAGTCTGTCTCTCTTCCCTTTCTCCAACCCACTCCCTCCCTCCTTCTTTTCACGAGGGTCTCTTATGGGGTGAAGATAACGGGCTTGCTTTATTACCAGTCTGTCTTCATGCTGTCAGGGCATGGGCTATTTGCTTTCACAAATCATGACTCAGCTCATGAACTGCATGTACAGTACAAAGGTAGGAGGGAAGGTCCAATGGTGAAGAGGTAGGTTAAGAGTAAGAGCAGATGTGGCATGTGTCCTCTTCTGTGAAACCCGAAGGTTTTAATTTAATTGTCATGTATCTGGTAGATTCACATTATATTTACATTTTAAAATCACACAGTAGTCCTTTTACCTATGCCCTTTTATTGGTGTACAATCCGTACCGTACAATCCAAGTATGAGGGGTTTAGAGCCAAAATGCCACAGCCTAGTAAAAAAGCCCACCAAAGCCAAACTGGAATATTGATGTATTACCAGTAAAGCACACGGACAGTAAGGCAGATTCAACATGCACACTCCTTTGACTTCAAATCCTTTCTGAACTGCTTTGATGTGTTGCACAGGCTTAATGCAAGCATACCTCTACTCTCCAATCCTTTACTCTCCTATACCACATACACATTTAAACCGAGGAGGCTGCCTTTTTTAAGGATATACATTATACAGCAGTACTTTGACCTTGATAGTTACATTATCTCACCAACATGCTCACAATGACAAAGAACTTGAAGAGGACAAATGTTTTCAATATTCATTAAGTACAACTGAAGCCAATGGAAGTGTCAATAGTTCCTCATGTTTGGTCATAAACAAGTCTAGGTTTTTAGTCTTCTGCACTGATGATGGCGCTTGATGAAAAGCGATTACCAAAGTTATTCAAATGTATCCTGCGGGGAACATGAACAACTTTACAAAATGTTCATTCAATAGCTGTTAAGACAATTCACACCAGTCACAAATGTCAGTGTCATAGTTGCACTAGAAGAAAGGTCAGGTAATCAGCAGAGTTATTCATATTCATCCTCTGGGCACCAGTAATAAATGCACTAAACTCACGGCAATCCATTCAATAAATGTTTAGGTATTTCATGTTTGACCCAAGTGGTGAACTCAGAGAGTAACATTGCCAGGCCTAGAGCTATGATGTTAGCAAGGCTAAAACATGCCTCATGCAGCTGTTATAACCACCAGAAACAAACCGTTTGAGACTGGATAAAACAATGAAGTTCGACTATATATGTTTGAAATTATTTCAGTTTTTTGCATTACTGAGAAGCCCTGACCCTGTCAGCACAGGGAGTCCTTGTGCAGAAGATGACTGTCAAACCGATATCATCAAAGTGTGCTGTGCTCAGCATTCACACTATTATACTTGATTTGTTTTGTATCGCTGAGAGGGTTGACCTTTTAATGTCAGAAAGTTGTCCTATAAGCCAATAAAAGCTATCGTATGTCTGTAACTGCAGTGGGACAATCGCAGAGTGAAGGTGATAGTTGGGACAGATGTTTGAAAAGTTGCCTTAACCTTGTCTATGTCATTCCTGTTATGGCACATCATGACAACCTGAAACATTGTGACACAAGTTCACTTTGTTATCCTGACAGTGGCTCCGATGGTGGCATTTAAGGAATTGAAGTTGGCCCATATTAAAGTTGTCTTTGTTTGTCATTTTAAACACATTGTTGAGTTTAGTTTGGGACGACGAACATCTTGTGCTACTTTTCTTCAAACATGTTTTACGGAAGAGAAAGATGTGGGAACTTCATTGGATATCGATACAACTCCCAAACCTGTTTTGGGACATATTTATTATAAGGTTGATTTGACTTTGGCTTTAAGTATCTTCAGACTTTATCAACAGCAACACAATCAGATGTGTGGTCATGCTCAATTGCTAAATAAAAAATAAAAAACACAGTTTGACAAAAGCCTTTCTGTTAAATGACCACATCATTCCCAGATTGTCGCATCAACACATATTACAGACAATAAGCTTCCCTTTTAAAAAGCAGCAAAACAATGCCTCCCCAGCCATCGTCTACCCATTATATTTGAACAATCTCCTTAAGAGCAGCTTTGGACTCCCAGCCAGGAGTCACTACGTCCTGTCATTTACCAATCAGAGCCGGAGTCATAACATAGATAGATTTAGCAAAAGCAGCCAGTAGAGTTGGGCATTGAGAACATTTTGGCTTAACAACCTATGTAAGTATTATTAGCCTCTCCAGTGCCAAAATGTCTTTGCATGGAGTTAAAAAACCATACGCATTATCATCATTTAACCTTTAGAAACTGTGCCGCCCCTAAACAAAAGGATAACATTCAACATCTTTTCAAGCTGTCGGACAGTGTGTTTCGCACACACACGCACGCACGCACGCACAAACACGCACGCACGCACGCACGCACGCACGCACGCACACACACACACACACACACACACACACACACACACACACACACACATACAGTCTATTTAAACATGCAAGATTCTGTATATCAGTCAGCTCTACAGGTGCAGGTAGTCAGGTCATATTTTACCTTTGACGTGTTAGCTGTTTCCAGTCCTAATGCTAAGCTACTTCTATTTATCAACAGACTACTGGTCTAAGTAATTTTCTAACGTATTCACTTATAATTATCTTCAGTGTGTGAGTTTAACTAAACTGAGTTAAAGCTCAGTTATCATGAAAAAAAAGCTTTTAAAAGTGTCAGTCTCTTCTCATCAGCTACATGTTTAAAGTTGACACTCCCACCCACCGCTGCAAACTACTGAAAGATGTAGTATTTTCAGCGCTGCAGAGTGGCAGCTCTCCTGCCAGCAAGTTTATCTGATTACCTTAATAGAATTCACCACGGTGAAATTTGAACTCTTTGCTGCATCTTCTCCTTGGCCAGAATGCACTCAGAAGGCACATGGGGTGTGACGCTCTGAATAAATGACCAGGATCACTGATAGCACTCTTTCAGAGCCCACTCAGTGTTTGAAACCACTTTTCTAAAGTGAAACTGGAACACTGCAGGCCCAAAAAAGGTTCCAGGCCTTTCTATAAACCTCCTGTTTAGTACTGAATCCCACTGTTTATTGTTGCAGAAGTATGAATCATCGTCCAGGCACATCAATATCTGGTGTTTGATCAGCAGTAATAATTGTCCTAACAGGTGGTGAATTGAGTTTTGAGAACATGAAAATAGCTGTTTTGTATCAGGAACACAGCTGGCTCAGCAATTTTTGTTTAAAGTCTGAGAAAAGCTCTTCTGTAAGGATAAAGCCACCCCGAGGAGACAAACCTTTCCCTCACTCTCCTCTCCCCTTTTTCCCTCCATCTGTCTGTCTTACTCTTTCTGTCTGTCTCTCTCTCTTTCTCTCTCTGTCTGTCTGCTTAATGCATCTCTCCTTCATCGCACCTTAAGGGTCATTCCCAGTCAGACACATTAACAAGGCTGACATGGACGCCTTGCTCATTGATCAAAACACACTCACACACAAAAGGTAACTGTAGGCAGAGACATGCATTAGTATTTCTCCTTCACTTTCATGCCCCACGTCTCCTTCATTTCACTCCAAAGCTGTTTCAAAAAAGCAGACAGTCCAGAAGTTGCTGCTGACAGCTCCAATAGAGGATCCATCAAAACCGCCTCAAACTGACAGATGGCTCAACAAGGACATGGACTATTCCTTTGACCTACGTGTTCTTGTTCACATTAACGAACCATCTACACCGAGAAAGTTTTAGCTTTGGTTTTACTCACACGTAAACCCAGTTTGAATAATAATGTTACACTTTAAGTGTATTTTCTTCCGTTGAACACCTGTAATTTCAATGTTTGCCTCTGGTCCTGCCAACACATGGATAATTTACTCTAAAAACTATGCATGCTGCTCACGCTACGCCTCCTGTGGACACGCTGTAGGGTTTTCGTTCAACAAAAGCATACATATTATAGGTATGACTGTGACTGGCTATACTCTAATGGAAAACATTTTTTATCACTTAGCGCTGTCAATTATCTTTAAATTATTTGAGAAGTTACTTTTACGCTATTCATTTAAAATATATGAATTCTATTTATTTTACATAGTTTTATTCCTGTACAGGACACATACATATTCCTAAAAGTGCACCTGCTTGGTTTTTCAGATGTCTGCACTCCCAACCCTTTACCTGCTTGTTACTATTTGAGCTACCTCTGCATGCTGCTGGCCCTGCTGAGGATTAACTCGTAGTCTGTGTGACAGTCTAAATCAGCTGGTGGTCACACAAAACACAGAATAGTATTTTGTTCAGGAAACTCAAGACTGATTTATCCTCTTTAATGGGGATAGTTTGTGGGTCCTCTCAACCAACGGTTCAGGGATCACAAGATGAAAAATTTAGGAGAAATTGTATCCTGTACTTTACAAGACATGCTTTACCTCCTTTAAGACTTTTAATCACCTTCAAATGAAAACAAGCTGAGATGAGAAAAAACACTTTAAAAAATGTATTGCAGCAAATGTTCAACTAGAACCATTACTGAGTTATTATTTCCAGAAGGAGGAGAAAACAAAATTAAGGGCACCCAAAGGATTTTTAGCTAAACCCATAATACTAAAACCTCTATACCTACTACACATTACATAAACTTGTTTCTATGCGTTATTTCCTTTTTCTCTTAAAGAGGCTTTCTTTAAATGCTTGCATTTGGTAGTTGAATATTACTCATTGTACAAATATAATGCATGCAAGCATTTATGTCTAATACATTAAGATGTATATGTACATATATTTTAAGAATACAAAGCATGAAAAATAAAATTTAAAAAAAGATCCTGCAATTTGATCATCCATAACAAATGCTAATGCAAGTTGTAGAGGGTAATGCAGTACCTGATGTACCTTTCCGTGGACATGTGCCTGCGGCCAACGAGAGACCAAGCTGGTCCGTGAACATCTCTTTCAAGCGTGAAACTATATTTACTGTTTCTCTCTCTTCGTCGCTTTCTGTCATATTTTCGACATTTTGCTTTGGTCCAAGCATGGACTCAATCTGAGACATGTTGTGAGACAAGACCTGTGTGTGTGTGTGTGTGTGTGTGTGTGTGTGTGTGTGTGTGTGTGTGTGTGTGCGCGCGCAGTCACCAGTTGTGTCGCTCTCCGTTCGAGATACAGGTCACTTCTTGCCCACCCAAATGTCGCTTTCTCTCACCACCAACATTTCACTTGCACAGACACACGCAGACACACACACACACACACACACACACACACACACACACACACACACACACACACACACACACACACACACACACACGCACACACACACACACACACACACACATTCACTTGTATTGCCTTGGGCTGCAATGAGCATATTGTCATTCAAATTCTCTCTACAACTGCAGTGGAACAAAATCACTGACCACAACGATTTCACAAATATACCAAACACACGTACACACACACACACACACACACACACACACACACATACACACAATTTACCTACAGTCTCCCGCTGTCTGGGTTATGGAGTTGTGGACTATGTTGACAGCTTTAACTGTGAGAACTTGAATCAGTCAAGGATTATTATACTTTGTGTCTGGATGTGTATGTGTGTGTCGCTGCATCTGTGCATGAGGTTACCAAACCAGCAGATTGCCAGCAGTCACTTGGTTGTTTTCAGCCTGCTCATGCAACAAAATCCAATTCCAGGCAGTCAGCAAACCAGAGATGTCTATCTAAAAGAGTTCAGCCACCGTTGCCACTAAAGCCAGTATACAATTTGAGCCAGTAAGCAAAGCTTTATTATTGCTTAACAACCGAGTTTAAACCTAAAGTAGTAAAATAAATCCAAACACCACACTTAAAATGCTTGTGTGTGACCTCTTCAAAAGGTGAACGAATAACCAGTAAAGTAAGTTGGTTGGTTAGACCTGTGGTTATCATGGTGTGTGTGTGTGTGTGTGTGTGTGTGTGTGTGTGTGTGTGTGTGTGTGTGTGTGTGTGTGTGTGTGTGTGTGTGTGTGTGTGTGTGTGTGTGTGTGTGTGTGTGTGTGTGTGTGTGTGTGTGTGTGTGTGTGTGTGTGTGTGTGTGTGTGTGTGTGTGTGTGTGTGTGTGTGTGTGTGTGTGTGTGGTTAAATATCCAGACGGACCAGCCAGCAGAAGTCAAGTATAGCTCTGCTCTTTGATACTTTTCCACTCCACCATCGTTGTTGGCTCTGCACTTGATTGTAACAGTACTTCACTGTTCAACTGAATTTCTCTCCAGTGTGTGAAAGAGACTGGTTTGGAGCGACAGTGAAAATAAGTGTAGAGTTGGAAAATGAGTCTGCACAAACTGTTGAAACTTTCTCCGATGTGACAAGTGACCAGCAAGAAAAAGTAACAAATTCAACATGTCATTGTCTCCCACACAGAAGAATACCAGGCAACCTGCTATGATATAAATTGCTGGTAGCAATATTAATGACTCTATGGTAGCGTGAGTGTGGAGGAGCAGTAGAGAGGATTTATCCAGACTCAAATCTGGAAGGTTGAAGAGGTCAGCTATCAAGTGCTCCACTGCAAACGTCGGCTCTATTTACCCGAGAGTTAACGCAGCCGCCATTTCAATTATTTAACTACATGACTCTGTGAGAGAAGCAGGGCAGGTGGAGAGGCGAGACCAAGAGAGACAAAAATAAAAAGTTTGGGTTGCATTTAATGACGAAAATCATCTCAGTTATGAAACGTATTAGTCTAGAAACCTTTGCTTTACAATAGGGCCTCTACTTATCTAGTAAGAAATACTTTGACTGTTTATCAAGTCACAATATCCCTTCAGAGGAAGTGCTGAATCCATGATGACTAAATGTTATTACATATGCATGGAGAGAGTTAATATTAATGGCCACATTGCTGTCAGCTTTTTAATATTCAGAGAGGGAAACGCAGAGAGAGTGGAGGGTGAGAGAGGTCAAGTACTGCGTCTAACAAAGGCTAGTGCAGAGTGAAGCTGTACTCTACATAACACTTCATGCTAAGTGTATTTCTCATCAATTAATCATTACATCACTAATTTTGGTAAATTTACACACTTTTCTCTCTTAATAAACACAAGCATCTAATGGCCTGTGCAAATGATTTTGTGTTTATATGTGTACATTTTCCGAATAAAATAGCAGTTGGATTGCTTGATGGCGTGGAAAACTATTCAAAGTTTTCATGAATTCGTACCACTGGGAACCAACCCAAATCTCTAATGCCCTTTTTCCATCAAACCAGATCTGATTCGAGATCCAATCTTTTGCTTTTCTGGCGCTTTTGTGGTTCTAGCCTGTAGCACCCCTTGTGTTTTGACCGTTCAGAGGCCGAGTGGAGCTCAAGTGAAGCTGAGTCATTGCGTCATCGTTTGCGTCATGACGTAACCGTTTATGAGCGTTTAGTCTCCGGTTACTTACCGCGGTGTTCGCTGAGAAGTATTCACTGTCTGACTGTCACACATCCAGCTGATGCATACCCCCTCCCCATAAGTGATTTTGTTTCAGTCTGAATTGACGCTGTTTGGCATCACAACGCTGTTATGAAAGTTTCTCTGGCTTTGGACAGGTGATGTTAGCATAGCAAGCGAGACTACTCGGACTATCTCGACTACTCTGCTATCTTATTGTGGCATAGTCCGTTTTGTACAGGCCTATTTTACCGGCGTAGATTTCGTTATGATTTTACTTCTGATGTTAACCCGTGTAGCCCATGTACTGATTCCATCCGATAGCTGCAATAATACAAAACAACAGGAGAACGTCTGCCTGCTCTTCCCAATGATCAATAACAGTGAACGGATGGTGATTAAAGTACGGTAAAAATAAACAGCATCAAACTAAGCCTGTTTAGTGTTGCCTGACTTTATAAAGGGTGTTTTTTTACAAGTGTGTGTGGTCACGTTGTAGTCACTTTGCTCAGCGCTACTGCTTGTTACAACTTGTATGCCCTACTAAGGCCCTAAGTAAGCGTGACGTATTGGTTCATATTGGGCCAAAAACAAGATGTGGTGGAAACCAGATCTTTATCGGCTCCAGCTCCAGCTCCGGGTTGGTGGAAAAGTGGCATAAGTACTGCTCTCTACTGGTAACATTTGCTGTTCTTCTGGTCTTGAGTCAATAAATCCTAGCTACTGTTACCCTGGTAACATCTTTTTTATTTTTGATAGAAGTGGCTGCCCGACTCTTCAGCATTGAAAAGTTCTTCACCATATACGAGACACTTGAAGTGTTCAATTGGCGTCATGTGACAACCTGCAATATTGAGTCTTTAAACAGAGTAAAACAGTTTTAAACAGAGAGGTTGATGAGAAATAATGTACTTTTTTGTTGAGAAATCCCTGACTTTACTCTTACTTTAAGGCTTGTTTATAAAATAATTGATTTACCACTTCTGTCAAGCTATTTATGTAAACTACACAAGCTTAACTTTGTATTTGACTCTGCTGGTCTTTGCTCTCAGCGTCCTCTCTGCTGTGCATGACTTCACTGCCAGTGACTCAATGTTCACCTTCAGCCTTATGTACATTAGGCTACGTGTTCTGCAATCAGTGGCTGCTCTGCATAGCGTCCACATCCAACCCTGATATTTGCTCTCACAAGTTCTGAACCATTTAACTGAAGGAGAAAAAATTAATGTTTATTCTTCTGGTCAGACCCTCCAGAGCAGAAAAGTTGTATATCTACGTCAATTGAATTTTCTATGCCCTTCAACATTATCTAATTGTTCTCTAGCTACTACAACCACTTAAAAGTTTTTTATGACTCGCTGCGATGTACCTAGTATTCCTAATTGTGTGCACCCGTCAGAGTAGAATAAGCTCTGTTACGTAATGAGACTGGGCTTAGTTAAGTTTCTTTCATTCTGAAATTACTACTTTTACTCAGAAGGTTCACTTTTTGAACTTTTCTGGCTGTATATCTCTTTCTCTGTGCCATCCATTCATGTCTGATGTGTCAGTCAGTCAGGGTCTTAGCAAATCGAAGTGTGTGTGTGTGTGTGTGTGTGTGTGTGTGTGTGTGTGTGTGTGTGTGTGTGTGTGTGTGTGTGTGTGTGTGTGTGTGTGTGTGTGTGTGTGTGTGTGCGTGTGCGTGTGTGTGCATGTGCATGTTCGTGCGTGCACGCTCTATCTAGTGGAGCCAGCCTTGTATTAATCTGACGTGCTTGGTTGACGTTCTTCAGTTGAAACTTTGCATGACTCCATGACAAGCTGAGAGACAGGAGTGCCAGTGAGCGTGCGTTTGTGCATATATGTGTGTGTTTGTTAAAGACAGACATGCAGACAGACAGACAGAAGAAGACAAAGTGAGAGGGACACAGTATTATTAAGTTTGTGTTCACCAAAAAGAGGGAGAGCCAGTAACCCTTTGAATCTGTTTTGGGATTTTGTGTATGAGGGTTTAAACTAGGCCACCCCAGGCGGGATCAAATCTGTGTGTCTGTGTGTGTGGCAGTGCTGTGTGCTTTTCTTTTTGTTACATTGTCCACCTGTGGGCTACAAATCAAAGCTAAAATAAATTGCAAACTCTTAAGCCATTTTTCTTTCAAAATTCATGATGTTTGTCAGTTTGTCATCAAACACATTTTAAAGTTCTCCGTAGTTGCTATAAAACACTCCTGTGAACAAATAATTTCAATCTGAATTTCATTCATGCTACATTGAAATACTCTCTATACCAAAGATATTTAGGACAACAAACCTTTTTGAAATACCTCAGGGCTTTTTTCATATCTCAACCCAAAAAGGTAAAATAAAAAGCTTAATCCCAAAAATCATATTTAATTGTTTGGGCACCAGGCCACAATGATGTTCTTTTTGAGAAAAGGTGTGACTCTTTACTTTAAATAAATTGCTGCTGCTGCAAACATGAAGCTATCAAAAACAAGTAGTAGATCTTAAATATTGGCTTGCTAATTTGTGAAACTCTCTGTGTTGATTAATATAAACCCCGACCTGAAGGGCAGGTGAAGAAGTTTCAACCTTTAAGAAAGGGCACTGCAATGATCAAGCTCTCCTGTCCAAATGGCGTGTACATTAAAAGCATGGGGTAACTCGTACTCTAGTAATTATCCCCCAAAAATCAATATAATTCTGTATGAAAGCGGTCAAAACAAAGCAAAAGCAGGCTGTGATGAATGTGGGATTGTGTGCTTGAAAGCAAAGCGTATCTTTATACCTGTAACAGGTTTCCAGAATGGGCATGTCAGCAGGGTAATTATGGAGCCTCGTCCGATCCTGCTGTGAGAGAGTCAGCACGCCTCCGTGTAATTGCCCTCCAATGCTCCTGACCTCTAGCGGGACGTCCCAATTCTTATCAAACATGCTGGATAATTGTCTGAGCGGTGAAAGGAGCAAAACTGTCATTCCAGTCAACATCAGGACATCAATTACGCTCCTTAACACAGACAACTCATCTGGTACACAAAATGTGGTCTTCCTTTGAAACACTGTATGGGTTTAGTTTTGTGTTTTAGCCTTTCATCACCAACAGTATTACCTTTCAAACCTTGAGACTTATGTACAAAAAGCATTATTCATTATTTTTGGTTCTGGAGGCAGCTTTTGTCAAACAAAGACGCTGTTCCTCTTATTAAGAACGAAAGACGTTTCTCCAAATCCTCCATCACACACAAGCACTGTCAGGCTTCAATGCTTCCCATTGTTTCAACTGAGCTTGATCTAATCGGGCCCAGTGCCTAACACACATGTGTGTACACACACACACACACACACACACACACACACACACACACACACACACACACACACACACACACACACACACACACACACACACACACACACACACACACACACACACACACACACACACACACACACACACAGAGAAATGTGGATCTGGAACTGTTAGTAGCTTTATTAAATTTTCATGAACATAGAAGGTGTTTTTTCACTCTGTTGTGTCGCATTTGAGACTGTGTGAGTGTCTCTTGCTCTGGGCCTGATCAGATCTGAAATTGAAAAAAACATCTGCCGATGCTTTTTGCTGGTGGCTCTGTAACAGTGTGTGTGTATGTGTCATACATGTGTCCGCCAGTCAAAGTAGCTAGGAAAATTAAAATTAAACATCTTTATTTTGTGGTACCTGACACAGGAGGGGACTGGACAAGATAAGTTTCAATGAAACTTTAATGAAGTGTGTGTATAAATCAGGTCATCACAGCCACCAAAGCAGAGAGACAGACACATACCTCTGCAGTAACACTAGCAATACAACAGCAAAATGAAACCTGAAGGAAAGGAAGTATTACATGTGTTGATGTTAGATTTAAAACATGGTAAGTAAACTGCCTTGGTTGGACAAAGATGGAAAATATGGATTCCTGAGGTGAGGAAAGCTAGTGAATAACTGTAAGCTTTGCTATTTAATGCAATCATAGATGAACTTTGAGACCCAATTGATCAGACTGCAAAATCCAGTGTGAAGTTAGGTCTGCAGTATATAGGGATTTCCGAAGTCTGGTGTCTCCAATTCCAGACTGGGATAATGCTGGTGAAACCATCAATTTAGCTATTTTATCAGATTTTAAGAAATCTCTCCGAGCCATAGAAACAGTTATACAGCTTTATTTTATCATTTTGAGTGCTCTTTGTGGCGATTAAACTGCACTTTATTTGTGAAATCTATGTGCCTCTGAGAAAAGGAAGTTAATGTCTGTAATTCTATCCTTCACAAATTTTAAATATGGAAAACATCTACGGTAGGGCAATATGTTGAAGATATGTTTTCTAACTGGCCAGATATACTGTACATACAGATACATCTGCTGCTGTGAATTGAGCTGGGAGATGAGTTCAAGTGGTAGATTTTCTAGGTCTTACACATATTAATCTTGCGAAATGTCAAAAAAAGGAAGTTATACATCCAGTCTCCCTATTAGACAGGAAAATACAACCGTTCCCCTCCTGATTGTTTCTCTGTTTTACTGAATTAGTACCATCTTAATTCCCTTGTTAACTCCTCGTAAAACACACTTCATTAAAGCTCAACACAAACAAAATAAAACCCAACCAAAAAGTCTTTCCAATGTTACAACCTCACTGACTTTGATTTGGTTGATAAAACCCATAATCTATCGAGTTTAATGTGAAAATGTGACGGCTGTAGACGCTTCCTGTCTGCTGATCAGCTTCTTTTACTTGTTCTTTTACTTGTTCTTTTACTTGTTCTTTGATAGTAGACGTACCATTCAATTAGTCCACGTCTGCTGCCAGTTTGATAAAGCATATCTGATATAACAGTCCAATGACCCATTGGACAAAAGCAGTACAGTTTTTAATAAACTCAGGCAGTTCATATTCCATGTCAATCAGTGGACAAGGCATTTGTTTGAGAGAATTCAGATGGTAATTTAACAATGTTCCAGCTGTGATGAATACTACCCCACTTACCCATCAGGTCCTCTATTCACATTTAAATCCTGATTTTGTGCTTTGCACCCTCATATTTCGGCTTGCCCTAAGCCTTTCTAACAAAGCTTTTACTGAGAAAAATAATGTGGAAAACAAGTTGGCTCTCTTTTTGCTGTTTGCTCCTTTTTACAAACAAAGCATGAAAAGTTGGAGCAGAGAAAAGCACTTCAATCATTTTAATCATTAAAAACACTACTAAAAGTAGTTTTCTTTAAAACTACTACTAAAGCAGTTTTTTTTAAGTTACAGTCATCTTGGATGAAGATTTGTAACAGTGGTTTTGTGATTGCATGTTCATCCATTTGTGTGCTCCACAGACTGCGAGAGAGGAGTCGTGTCCTACATGTGACTACAGTCTGTGTGTCTGTTCATTCTAATTAGTCGGATATGTGTATCCACGCATGAACCCGTTAAATGTAAAGCTTTATGCCAGCTAATGAAGGGTTAAATAGACTTTCTAAGGCCTGGGGCTCAGCTCATTGGGAATTGAACTGGCAACCTTCAGGGTCACACAGACTGAATCTCTTCCTGGCCGATCTAAACGATCTAGATAACGAGCCCGTTGAGAGTCGATGAGTGTGTAGATTAGCATAAATTAACATACATTAGAAAGCCAATTAATATTCTGTTCAATCTGTTCTGAAGTCATCTGACTATCTGAAGGAAAAACAGGAAGATACAGTAGAGAGGAACAAGAAAATTAGGCCATACCTAAAACTGCCCTGTCAAGAGAATGTGATCAGATTAATTGAATTGGCTGTTTTGTGTGTTTTGTGCAGCAAAGGCGTGTGAAAGAATACTTTTTAGTTGGAGCAGATATTCTAATGTAATTTCTGTTTATCTGGCCTGTCTATTAAACTGATATATCTTTTGATCTGATGCTGATAAACGTATTGATGACAGTGAGGACTTTAAGAAGTAATCCTCAGATATTTCACTCAACCACTAGATTGAACGTGTAATTCTTTCACATTTTCATAAAGACATGCAAAATGGGCTGATGTCCCTTTTTTTAAATGTAAGATCCTTTCTGAATATGAAAGGTTGAAGTATGAAGCCTCATTTTGAGACATAATCATTTTAAAAACACCACTCAAGATTTACTTAGCTTTTGCCAGAGCTTTTAACTGTATTAGACAGTCTTTATCAGCAGATGGACGACAACACAGACAAGGTTGAAAAGGCCCAAGACACAATTAATGCCCTCAAAGTGCTATGGATGACATCATAACAGCTGCAGAGCTATTAAGCTGCAAAAAAAGAGTTGAGTTAGGTTTGTTTTATCAAACTACTTATAAGGTGTGTTCTTTCTATCATTGTTATTGATGCTCTGGGCAACATACTTTTTATCTGCATCATTTTAATTAACCTCATTCCTTCAGTGTCCTTTGGTGGATTTATTTCACACTGTTAAACAAGGTTATGTAAAATAGCTTCCACTTTGAAGATATTGATAATGGTCTGACTTCACTGGAATATGCCCTCACATTATTGTATCTGTGTAATCCTATCTTTGTGGGTTGTTAGATTTGACACATCACCATTTTTCACTGTAACATCCACATCCACATAAATTCCCCCAAGGGGAAATACAAGGCTTATTAATCAACACATTATGCATCTGAACACCAGCAAGAAGCTACACGATGGCTGTACATTTTCATGTAAATTAGTTCACACAGACACAAACACTACATTAATTGAAAAAAACACACATGCAGCATGCTATAGCAGGAAGAACATAACAAACAGATCATAATTTTAACGATAAATGGAGAACATCCATCATTACTAAAGTCTGAGTACACCCTGTCATTTCAAAAGTAATGAAAGGGATATTTCTGCTCAAAACTAGGCCTGCCAAAATAATCTGTGTAAATTGTAAAATCCTAAGCATGTTATCATTACATTAAATCCACCAAAGCCACAATTATAAAATGAAGATGGCTTTGTCTGCAGCATCAGTTGGAGCAGCAGGAATTACACTCATCACAGACATTTGACAGACAAGACATAATCCTAGGGGTTTTAATCAATGCAGAAATCTACAGCTAGCCCTAAATTATTTTGTATTTAAACCATATGCTCGTGAACCTGATAATGTAAATGAAGCCATCAATATATAGGTTAGTATGAGGCCCTTTAAAGCATTATTTGCCTGTTTCGGGGCAGCAGGTGGGAAGTTGCTGCCTTGTAGTGAAATGCCAAAGAGGTTTGCATACACAGAGCCAATCCAATGTCAAAAATGAGAGTCAGTGCAGAAGAACTCTTTGCCCATGTTCAGTGTTGTCATGAATTAATTAACCAGTAGGGAAATTTCCTCACCCTGGCATCTCTGTTCAAATCTATTTTTAAAAGAAAGCAAAAACAGAAACAAAAAGATGACGAATCAAGGATACTGCCCTACCAAAGGTTGTCACTTTGATTTCCACTGTTGGCCTGTTATTTGTCATTTCTTATGTGCTAGACACTAGGGCTGTATAGATGAGAGAGAGAGAGGCACGGAGAGTGGAAATAATGAGATAACACTCAGAGGAACACTGACTTCCAGCTTGCATAGCATGGATATCCAAGGACTCATAAAATCCTGGCATTTCCTGACTGTATTATGAGCACAAAAACAACAAGACAGGGTTCTTACCTATTCATGCCTCATCTCTTCCTCGCTCCTCAGCACCTCCTACTACAAACCCAAGGGAGGGATGCCAGGAATGGGATGCATGAACAGAGGAATGAACACATCACCCCTTTTCCCACTGGGACTTTCTTGCCCAGTCAAGCATCATTTGGAAACAATGTCATTTACCTATGTTGCTCAGCTGTATCAGCTGCAGATTGCTCTGATAATGTGATCATATTTTTCAGTTTGAGTTAATGCAACACCCTTTTTTTTATGGCACTGCTGTATAACTGCACACTGAACACAACACAAATACTCTCACTGACTGAACCAACTTTTATCTGGTTAGTTCTATCGATTTTCTCGGACATAATTTGAAATGATGCATAGTATTTCTTCAGTGTCAACACATGCAGAGCCAATCTGATGTTCATATAACATTGTTCATAGGTGGTGATGTACTATAATTCGAACACTCGATGTCAAACGAACACTGAAGGAGTTATTTCATTCGAAGAGCAGGTGCTCAAATCTTACTTTGGGCAGGTCACTACTATTATAATTACAATCCCAAAACTGCAAACATGGTATAGTCGCTGTACTGACCTGACTTGTTTATGACTTTCTGTAATCAAATGCTATATTTCAACATGTTTTTCAGGTCTGCCATTGCCAAGTTGTAAAGTACCTGAACGATTTGATATTAAATTATTTAGGTAAATTACCCTTTGTGCCATTCAATATAATATAACATGTGAAGACTCCTGAGCCTATATCCCAGCAAAGAGGTATGAACATACAGCCTCCAGAGAAAACGAGCCTCAGCCTGCAGCGTCTGTGCACCACCTCAGGGGAAACACATCATTTTATAGAAACCCACATTTTCTCCTACGCTACATCTTTAAATTAGCTCATTCGCACTATTACATTTCCAAAGTGGTTTATTTAATGGATTTCATTTCCTTGTGCATTTCAAATGATAATTAAATGTGAAATTCATTATAAATTGTGTGCAACCAAAAGTATTTTACAGAAAGATTTAAAAAAGGTACATTGCACAATCTTGACTTTACCCTCTCCCGTAAGTTCAGCAAAAAAGCATATGATCAGAGCAGACCTTTACACATCGAAACATTTTCATGGCGGTCAAATCGACCACAAGTACCATAATTGCATTTGGCATATTTCCATCTTTCAAAGGACAGAAAGGCAGCAAGAAAAAATAATAATTAAATGCTGACAAATAAAAAAATATTCTGGTGTATTAAAAGAAGAGATCAAATGTATGTGTGGGGGGCCATGGATATATTACCTCGGGACTTTGGTTACTAAGAGACCATTTAAAAGCCAAGCTTTTGAAACAGCAATTGAAAGCAGCAATTATCCAGAGTCGTTTTGAAAGGTGAGGAGCAGAGCGAAAAAAATCAGGAGAGAGAGGAACAAAATTCTCAAAGCTTGGTTAGTGAAAGAAAACAAATAGGGGTTATGGAAATATTATGGAAATTATACTGGGATATGATTCCAAAAGATTCATATGAAAACACCTATCTATAAAGATATAAACGATGAGATGAAACGGTATATAGGAGAATTAACTGTGTTGTATGGGGTCTGCTGAGATGACACAGTCTTGTTATTTAGAAATGCTTCAAAGAACTGGAGTAAAGTAATGTGAATGCAGAAATGCTAAGTGCTATCTAATACATAGAGACGGTGCAAAGCGGGAAGATAGGAAACACCAAAGAATGGGAAGATAAAATAAAGCTTTCAAAGGTTAATGTGGATTCAAAACATAAAGGGAGATGGGAGAAGATGACGCATAAGGGTATAGAGGGATGGCAATAAAGGGGGGGGGGGGGGGGGGTAATAAGTGAAAGTGAAACATATAAAGAGAGGGAAGGGACGATAAACAGGAAGAAGAAAGGACTGTGGTGCTGCCTTCCTCCCTTTTCTTCCATTGAATTTTTCAGCAATGAGTGAATGATGTGCATTTTCCTCCCTGTAAGTTAAGGTGTGTGCATGTGTATGCGTGCATGTGTCTGTAGGTGTGTGGCTATCTGTGTGCATTTTAGATGAAAGTGTTGTGCGGTGTTTACGCTAGCCGGAGTCATGCCGCGAACAATAAGAATCCTTGATCATACATCAAAGACTTCACATTGGCACACACACTCACACTCACTTTGACACACACACATAGGCTTCACACACGTACGCTGCCTCTGAAGAAGGGTTGAGAAAGTTTAAACATCTTATCACAGTGTTGTGTATATCTTATAAGTACAGCATATAGGTGGCACCTCAGAAACTCAACCTATAGGGTGTGTGTATAAATGTTCATAAAATTCATAAGATGCATGCCAACCTGGCGCAGTCAATCTCATATGCAGTGAGTTGCTGCAAACAACAGCCCACAATCTCATGGAACAGTAGTTTTAGTTCTACCTTTCCGTGGCAGCAGGAAACATATGCTGCATGTTTGCTTTTCAGGATATTCTTTGGTGTTTTTTTCATACAAAAAGATACCTAATATTATTTGAGATTATTCATTAATCAGATATGAACGTGACAACATTTCTTTCTTATCTCTTTACTTTGCCGTTACATCTTTCTATTTTTGTGGCCTCGTTCTATGACACACACATCCGGCAGAAAGAGAACAAGATAAGCATTCATTAAGAGTAACCTGTACTCATATATCCATTTTCCTTTCAGCTATGTTTTGGTCTATGCCAACTCCCAAGGGAATCATCAGTCTGGTCCAGCTTTAACTTTATAAACTTAATTATATCACTTTTGTGCCATTGGTGTTTTGTGCATAATTATTTAGATTCCTTGCTAAAAAATCTAATTGTAACGTGTGACATTGCTGCGTTACTGGGAGAAATAATTTATCCCTTCAGCAGAGCATAAAATACCTCAACAGTCAGTGAATAAGAAAAACCCAGATTCTCCGAAAGTTAAATTCAGACTCCTGCCACATAATCTGATTTACTGTGGTTGGAGGACATACAATTCAAAAGCTACCTGCAGAAAAGCTTCTAGAAGTTTGTTGAAACATTAAAGTCTTAGCCCCTTTTGTGATCTTCAGCATCACTTTAATCTTTTTGTTTTACTTTGACAGATTGCACGTTATGAATTACTCTGCACTGTAGATTATTCTTTGCTGCTGTGACCTGGTGGCAAATGAATTAGTTAAATTCCCTTGACAAAAAGGAGACATTTCAGTTACCCTAAAAAGGTCCAGTTATCGTCGACATTGCGACTGAGCCACTGACCCTTGGCTAGGAAATGTAATTAACAAAAGAATGGGATGAGGATTTTTCAACCTGTGCGCTGTGTTTGGTGGCAATGTCACAGGGCTGCTCTGGCAGTACAGGAGTGCTCTTGGACTCTACAAGCAACAGTTATGATTAACAACAGAGCTGTCAGTGCCACCAGGCTCTGGATTCACCTCAACTATTTACCTTAGGTACACAATGAATTGTATGTGATTTGCAATCAAGTTAGCCATTGTGGCGCCCAGGCTTTCTGGTTAGTCCGGCTGAAATATAACCAGCAGTGAAAAACAAAGCTACAAATCAAATGAAATAAACGTTCCCTAGGTCAGACTACATTTTTATTGGATTTACCTGTTACCTGAACGGAAACTGCACAGGATTAAAAAAAATTACAGGGACCTAAAAATCCTCTTACTGACTAATCCTATCTAATTGAATCACATATACACTGTATAGTAGCTCTGAGTGTTCTCAGAAAAACCAGATTTGAACCACAAACACTAAGACAAAAACACCAACTGCTGGCCTTCAAATTGCCATTATGCACAAAGACTCAGAATGACGCACGCAAACATGCACCATTTGAAAAATCTGAGCTCTCTGTTTCCAGAGACACAACCAAAACTTGTCAGTGATGACTTGCTCATGTGACAAAGGCTTGTGTGTGTGTGTGTGTGTGTGTGTGTGTGTGTGTGTGTGTGTGTGTGTGTGTGTGTGTGTGTGTGTGTGTGTGTGTGTGTGTGTGTGTGTGTGTGTGTGTGTGTGTGTGTGTGTGTGTGTGTGTGTGTGTGTGTGTGTGTGTGTGTGTGTGTGTGTGTGTGTGTCCTAATGATTCAGTTGTCAACAGCAGATGCTTGGGGGAAAAATCCTCGTTTCCACCTACATATCCGGGTCTAGTGGCCACCAAACTTCATAAAGTATGAAAACTGGAACTACTGCGTCAAACATTGTAAATAATGCAAATTGAGTTTTGCTTTTTCACACAAAGACTTACTTCCAGCTGTTTAACTCTGCTAAATGCTATGTTCTGCTTCAGCTTGTTTTAAAAATAGCATGGGTTTCAATCAAACCTATCATTACAGGGGGAGCAACATAGAAAACAAAATATTCCATACAGCCAAAACTAAGTTTACAGCGAAGAATAGTAGAGCAGTGAACTCATTTTGCAAGCACCACAGTCTGGCAGAAGCACACTAAAACAGCCAAAACTAAATATTCTCCTTCTTCAAGTACTGTGTAATTTAAGAAAGCAGATTTTAAATCCCTCAGAAAACAGTAATGAGGTCCCCATCCGAAGGGTGAGTATATATTTGGTGACACCAAGCCCTTGGAACAACATCAAGATTTGTGACAAAGCACCGTTGTGCACTGCTGATAAATGAATACTCTATGATGCATATTATTGACTGATTGTGCCCAAACCTAAAGCAACTAATATATTTAAAGTCAATTTATTGTCTATGAATATGATTGGTTGTGTCCCACTCTGAATGACAGCCGACAGCCTCTATGGATCGTCATACATTCGCCATGATATACATTACAACAAATCCACAACTTTTGTGGGCGTATAAGTCTGTTCCCACACCTGGCACATAAATATTCACTTTGTGGAATGCTGTGATGCGGAAGTGGAACTCAATAGCACCATAAATGTTCGTTACATTTGAGTTGCTTCCATAGTCAAGAGACAATACAAACAGAAAGGATTTCATTAAACCAAGGATTCATTTCAATTAATTAATTGTTCTGTATTGTATTGCGTGATAAATTAACTGGTATAAAGAAAATTCTCCTCTCCATCATTGCTGTGTCCTCCTGAAAATGACCGTGCAATGCACTGATTTTACTGGTCTCCTTTACCAAGAAGAGCCAATTAAAACAAAAAAGCAAACAGGCAATATTGAATTAATTATGTAATGAATTCTACTCCACAGTCTCTCACTTGTTTTATTATTTTTCATTACCGTTTCCTTTTTTTATAGCTGGTAAAAAGTTGATTGCAAAACAACTACCGTATTTTCTGCAGAGACATTGCTATGTATAAAATCATAGCAACAGGCCCAGTAGTAGTAGCTACGTTGGGATGTCTGTTTTTCCCTGTCAGTATTATTATTAGGAGTATTAATATATTAGTATGTGTGGAACTCCTCTCATCAGTCTGATTTTGTCAGAAATTGTAATCTGCAGAGGGAGATAAGGGACAGCCTGTTCTTGTGTGGGCTACAGGCGCAGATAATATATTCGGTTTGGGTTTTTCTGCACATGGGGGTGCATGTGTATTGTTTGGATGAGCGTGAAAGCTGCTGGTTTTCTGAGGTGCTTGTAATTATTCTCCCCGTTGTTTTTTATATGTGACATGTTTCACAGGAGAACATCAAAAGTTTCTCCCCATAGCTCTCACGTCTCACAATCCCTCAGCGTATCATCGCCTGCGCTCCCTCTTTTCATTTTTTAAAGGTTTCCCCCCGCTCTTTCATTTTCTATTTTACATCGTCTTCTTGTCATTCTCACTCTCAGCTGCTCCCTTTAAATATTTTCATGCACTGTTTTCTTGTTGCGTATTACAACAGCGACACTTTCCCGCTGTCATTTTCTGCTTCATGTTCCTGCAGTTCTTTTATCTGTCCCCTTCTTTCCTTTCTGCAGACGTCCTTCATCCTCTGCTGAAAGATGGATGGATTGTACAAATCACTTAATGAATCAATGAATGATTGAGTGTGTGTGTGTGTGTGTGTGTGTGTGTGTGTGTGTGTGTGTGTGTGTGTGTGTGTGTGTGTGTGTGTGTGTGTGTGTGTGTGTGTGTGTGTGTGTGTGTGTGTGTGTGTGTGTGTGTGTGTGTGTGTGTGTGTGTGTGTGTGTGTGTGTGTGTGTGTGTGTGTGTGTGTGTGTGTGTGTGTGTGTGATAGAGTAGTGAATGATTGTGTCTGTCATTTAGCCCACCATGGCTTGTCACACCATCAAACTTATTCCATTTAAAAACCATGTGTGTCTGGGTGAATGTGTGTGTCAGTGCAAACGCCCTGTGAGTGTGTGTGCGCGCACAGGTATGCATGTGCAAAACAGGATATGAGTTTTTCCAAGCGTAGAAATGGTTTTCTCTGCATTGAACACTATTTAAATGGGGACACTGTAAAATGTTATAAAAAGCTGCCAAATACTGTAAAACTAAGGTGCATTCAACAGCGAGTCGTCGAACGGTTCTGGCCCACATCATCAATCTGCTGAGATGATCTTGACTGCTGCAAGACCCACACATCTTTGCAAACACACACACGTTCATATACCTTATTTTTGGACATACAGCTGCACAAATGCGCTCATGCTGGCTTCTTGTTTTAACGTATTACCATGCACACATTGACCTTTAGATTCACATTGTTAAAGTGGAAACACACACACAGCTTATAAACTGATACACACTGATCTTTTGTTTTATGATGTCAAATGTGCATACACCCCCATGCCCATGTAGAGATGATTAATAGTCTACGCTCTGTTAGATAATGAACTGTAGAATATATTTTCATTAACATTGTTTTATATCCTTGTGTGTGTGTGTGTGTGTGTGTGTGTGTGTGTGTGTGTGTGTGTGTGTGTGTGTGTGTGTGTGTGTGTGTGTGTGTGTGTGTGTGTGTGTGTGTGTGTGTGTGTGTGTGTGTGTGTGTGTGTGTGTGTGTGTGTGTGTGTGTGTGTGTGTGTGTGTGTGTGTTTGCATAATCCAGTCAGACTTTGCTGTGAAATGCTTGTCAGGGGATTGGCTTTATAGGCACGGTAATGCAATTTTTGATTGTATGATGTTTGTTGAAATTTTCCTAAGAATTAATACACAGAAGCATTTCAAATGATACATTCAGCGATTTTTTAAAAGCATATCATGACATCATGACAATACAAATACTATACATGCCCGTGCAAAAGAGTTATTGGTCACCTTCAGAACACCTCCTTCTTTTTCCAACCGTGTAGTTATCCCTTTGTCAATACAGCATAAGATGTATATAATAAATCCAGTCATCTTTTAATAAACAGTAGCATTGAAATCTTTAGTTTGTCCAAAACTATTATGAGGCTTTAGCTGTGCGCGTTACACCAATCATGATATTTATCTTTAGCAGGAGAGTGGAGCAGTTGTTCTGTGTTCACACTGAACCAGAATAACTACTGGTTCCGACCAAACTACGAGGAAACTATACAGAGGCAAAAAGTAGCTTCACATTTGGTGTAGAGATGCAGTAAGTTATCTTTCTAGAAGATTACTGAATTATATGGAATTATGACCCTCTGCATTTAGTACTAGTAAGTACAGATGGCAATACTAGTCAATACTTATCATGCCGTACTGCTTGGTTTGTGTTTGTTTGGTGGAATAAAGGAGCAGTGTGTTTGCTACCTTCACACACCTGCTGCATGCATTGACAGGATGTTCATCTTGTTTGTCTACAGTGGTTGTTGTTAAGTTATTCTGTGTGCTGAAGTTCTGGCATCTTCAAAAACCGAAGGACATAAAGTATTGCAGTAAAATCACTGAAGCATCTCCATCACGCTGTTTTTGTTGTTATGGTATTTTTTTTTGGAGAGCCTACTATGTACTTTATTATCCCATTTGTACTTTAGTCATGCAGCACTGCCAGTGTCTTATTTGCATTTGGAAACACTTTAATTAACTGTATGATGCATGACTATTGTAACTATTAACCATTTTTCATCTGTAAAGTATTTCCCCTCCCGCAAGGCCTGTGGAATATGCCTTAATGAGGATGGTACATAAAAAAGTGACATTTAATTCTTGAGTGTTTCTATCATCTACTTATGAAAACTGTGCACCTGGAGAGAGACAGTTTGGATGAGTTTCCCATGACTCATAATTACTCTGTTCTCAGTATTGTGGGGCTCAAAGAAGATCTTTAGGGCCATTTGTTGTTTTCAGAGCACTGTGACGATTCATTCCGTGAAAACATGAAAAAAATGCAAATGAAGTGGACGCACTTGAGTGGTTGTCAATGATGAATGTGTTTCAAGAGGAGATGGAGTGCATAGTCCTGTTAAGACAGTCATTATGACAAGATAAAGTATGATTAAAAATGACCTTGAATATTTCCATCACTGAACACATGACTTACGGCTTGTTGCTTTGTCTCTCTTGTGTTGCAATCATGAGATCCTTATGTTCTTTATTGTACGTGGAAATTGAGTGTGTTTGACAGTAGGTAGTTACATGCATCTAAAACACGCACCCCGTACTGTGAGCTTATCTCAGACACGCATTTTGCACGTGCACAGATATGTTTAAAGAACTACAACACTCTTCACCACAGTCACCCATTTATCGTGTATATATTCAGTATATTGGAGCACTAAAGCACAGAGAGACTAGTTCATCATGTGTATTTGTTTCTGGCTGTTTATTTTCCCAAATACAACATATATTGATCCAGAATTCATGAAACGCACAAACTCACACACACACACACACACACACACACACACACACACACACACACACACACACACACACACACACACACACACACACACACACACACACACACACACACACACAGCAACAGTGGTGTACGCAGGTCTACATCAAATTTCTATCTCTCACTGTATCTCTCTCCCACACAAGAATTGAAACATACAAATTGAGCTGAGATGAGTGTTAAGGTTGAAATATGGGAAGGTTTAACAGGGCTTACATTGTTTTTATGGTTAACACCCACATAGGAACACACACACACACGCACACACACACACACACACACACACACACACACACACACACACACACACACACACACACTCACACTCACATTCTCACACACACACACATAGTTACTGTTAGAAGCTGCTCCACTGGCAACAACAAAGTACCTTTCTGGCACTTTGCAGAGCAGGACCAGAGTGACAGTTTAGATGTGGCCTTTTTCTTGCCACAAAATGTATTAGATATATTGTATATCTTGTGTCTCAGGAAGCATTCTGCTTGTAACTGGTATTAATGCCAAGCTACATCTCCACAAAAACCTCTGTATTGCCTCTCTAAGCAATGTTGGACAGGAACCATGGCTAATGTATTGCCAGGTTATGTTATTGGCCTTTAGTTTGTTATTTTATTTGAAACAAAAATTCCAACTTGTGTTTCTCTGCCAATTCATTTGGTTTAAAAGCAAAATATTATGGTTATTTTTGGACTCTTTTGACAAAGAAGCCGGAAAGCAGGTACTCATAGGGCTCCCAAAGGGGCCACAGCAACATTACACAGTTTCATTTCACTCTAATTTAACAGGAAAACCCAAGGGCTCTCTCTACTGCTGGTTGTTAAAAGTGAAACTTTAATTTCCTTCAAAACTGTAAATGTACCATAGTCTCATCTTTTTCATTACTCGTCCTAACTATTACAGATTTGAGGAGGTGCAGTTTTAGTATAAGTTTCTGCAGTCTAATCCAATAAAAACACACTGTACTGTTTCTAGTGTTGATGTCCTTCCCTGTGCTCATCACATTGTTAAACACTTATATCACATACACTAAATTATTACCATTCCTTGTTTTTGTTTATTTAGTTTTTGCTGCTCATTGTTTAACTGCTGTTTCATGTTTTGCTTTCTAAAAGAGACTGCAGTCTGTGTCCTTCAGGTATTTGTTCCTCCTAGATAGTTAATGAGCCACATTTAGTCTGAGATACAAAGTGCGGCTCATTAACTTTCAGGGAATTAAAACCTGCAAGACATCTGCCCTTGACAAAGAGGGCTTGAAGCTCCTTAACAGGATTATTGGGCTCCACACCAGTATTTACATCATAGTTTGTCATCTGAAGGGACAATTTCAATCAGAGGCTAGGTCATAAATCAACATTATCTGGTCATGTGGGTTTACGGATTCAGCATTTATCACAATTGTATCCCTGATCTTGGCTGCCCTTATGTTAACACGTGTTATTTATAACATTATATGTATTAGATTAAACCTGCCTCCAAGTTTGCTGGTAAAGGTTTATACATTTTAGACAAAAGGCCTTTAAAACTATTATAATGTTGGATCCATGTACAGTAGGTTTACTGGTATTGTGGAGGGATACACCTGCAATCAGTACTAATGTACTGATAGGCGTCAGAGCACACTTTAGAACAAGTCCATATTTAAATGTTTTAATCATCTGTATATTATAACTTTAAGCAGAAATTATATTAGAGTTGAATCTGATATCCTCTTATCTAATCTAATGTTGAGGTTTGGCCTTATTAGAATGAAAGTTCTCCACCTTTCAATCAAACCAACAAACAACTGCATGTTAGGATATATTTCCTTCGTTCTGTTTTAAACCTGAAACAAAGTGCTTAGCCCCAGTGTAATGGTTTTATGTTATTTATGTATCATCCTTACAGATGCATTGTTATTCACAAAATGTAATATCAGCCCTTTTAATGCTTTGTGATTTTTTGGTCTTTGCTGTTTCAAACTGACTTCCCAACGCTCTTTCCTCGTGGCTTTGTCAACATTTTGTAAAGAGGTTCACAAGACCTACTGCTGCTTTCACATTTATTGTGAAGCACATGCAGGAACTGTTGAGTTAGTATCAGCAGCAGCTTTCAACCGAGCAGAACTGAAAACAATGGGGCTCCCGCTGCGACAGTGTTGCTTGAGTGACATAATGACTGCTGGAAAATAGTGATAAATAAGGCAGCATTATAAAAAGAGGACTGCAGTGGAGCAAAAAATCCAGGGACAGCATATGAATGAAACACTGGTTTGGGTCCTAAACAGGTTCTTTTTGGTATGAGTGATCACACATTTATTCAAAGTGCACAGATGCCAACACCAGAACACAGGCACATTCAGACTGGAGAGGGAGAGTCAGCAAAATTTGGCTGCCCACCTCCATTGTCGGTTTGATCGATGTCACACTGAATCATGGGAGTTCCTGTAGATTTTGAGGTCCTGACATCAGTGATTTATCAAAGGGAAGCGGTGTTATCTCAATTATGTCACTCCATTCATGCTTTATTGCCTTGTATAAGCATATTTACAGCTGACGCTCAAAAAAGTGTATGATATGCATCATTTATAGTAAGAATTTCAGTGACAGGGTTATGAGCTGTAGCTAGAGCTTACTGTAAGATCTGTGGACATGTTGGGATGTGGATTTGGTATTAACAGTATCTATAGCTTATACACCATTATTTTATGCCCACAAAAATGTGTCTTTTCGTTTTAAGTTTAGTAACTGCTTATGTTGTGAACATGACACGTTTTCAGTGAATGACCATTTCACATATTAAGTTTCACATGAGTGCAAATCTGTCCATCCAGATGTGAAGGAACAAGGGTCATTTTATTCTTCTGCTATGTTCACTGAACAGGCAAATGTAGAGTTACGCATATCACACTGCTTTAGTTGACATATTACACATCGCTATACCCCAAAACAGGACATAAGTATACTGAAATCAACATGAAGCATTTTTATGACAGGATATCTGGGTTAAGTATTGACTTGTATCTTATAAGTAATCACACATAATCACAATATATATATATATATATATATAAAAGGGAAGATAATAATTATAAATGTAGTTATATCTATGATTACTATAATCATTTACGTTTTGAAAAATATAATATTCAGATGTTATACCTTTATGAATTCTAAAACCTGAACAAATTCTCTGCTTTCCCTTGACGTTTAACTTGCAAAAAACAGGGATGATAAAGGAAGGTAGACAAAAGGAATAATGAAACAGCAATTTTAACCATTATACCATTATACCAATTTTTCACCGTGGCAACCCCTCCTACAAAAACGTTTTATTTTGTTGTCATATGTTCCTTGACGTCATTTGGCAGACAAGTCTGAACTTTGGTAATTTTCTCTTTATGAGTACTAAGCTTTCCTCTTTATGATGCATCTTTCTTCAATGAAAAAAGGAAAAATCAATTATTGTCTGTCTTTTAGCCAGCAGCACATGTCCTTAAACAGGATGAAATCTGAAGTTGTGGAATAAAAGCAGAAATGTACGGAAACATACTGTTCAATTCATACATTCATACTGTTCAATTCATACATTCATACTGTTCAATTCATACGTTCATACTGTCCGTTGACTTTCCCCATGGGCTATGATGCGATCGGTTTGTCGCATCGTAGACCGTGTGTGTGTGTGTGTGTGTGTGTGTGTGTGTGTGTGTGTGTGTGTGTGTGTGTGTGTGTGTGTGTGTGTGTGTGTGTGTGTGTGTGTGTGTGTGTGTGTGTGTGTGTGTGTGTGTGTGTGTGTGTGTGTGTGTGTGTGTGTGTGTGTGTGTGTGTGTGTGTGTACATGTTTGTACATGTCTGTCAGATGATATATGGGAATAGTTGTGACATCGAGTTTACCCACAATTCCATGCTGCCCAGGGGACCATGAACTGTCAACCACCAAGGAAATTGACTGTTTTACTCACACACACACTCACACACACACACACACACACACACACACACACACACACACACACACACACACACACACACACACACACACACACACACACACAAAAGAGGATATGTATCTGCTCACATGTACATAAAATAATACTTTGAGAATGTATTGTCCTTAAAGATATACAAGATAAATACACAACTCATACACATAGGCACACAGGAAGACTAATTGATGAACACATGCAGCATGAAGACAGACACACACAACAACAACACACACACACACACAGGCCGATCCATCCTTTCTGTATAGTGAGTTGACAGATGTAAATGTGCCCAGAGGACAGCAGGACTAAATGAAGATGCATTAGATCTGTGTGTAAGTGTGTGTGTGTGTGTGTGTGTGTGTGTGTGTGTGTGTGTGTGTGTGTGTGTGTGTGTGTGTGTGTGTGTGTGTGTGTGTGTGTGTGTGTGTGTGTGTGTGTGTGTGTGTGTGTGTGTCCTGCAATTGGGACAGCCATGATTAATGTCCTTTTAAACATTTGAGCAATGAACACTTGTGTTCCTATTTTGTTCAATTTTCTTTTCTTTTACTCCTTTCTATTTTTAACATTAATAAATGTTTACCGCATGTCAGATTTTAGTATTGTACACCTTTCCTTCGCCCGCTTAATTTAGCTTTACTGTCATGTCTGATTATCGAGCTAATTATCAACTTAAATGTTGTCTACCTGATTAGGCGAGACAACAAGTGGATTCAGGTACTTTAAATTCAACTCACATGTCAAAGTAAAACAGCACCACTTGCATGTGTAACTCTGATGTAAACATACACACTAGTCCGTCTCAATGTTATCTCTACACACACTCTGGATTAGCACACTGCATTAAAAACGATGAAGATAATACCTTTACAAAGGGCAAGTGTCTGCTTAGATGCTGCAAGCATTCTCTGCGTATGTGTGCATCCATGAACTGGGTCCCACACACGTACAGACCATTGTATGTGAGTATTGATGAGGCAATTATGTTATTTTCTCCAGTCTTTGGTCCCGTGTGATATACCACAGCCTCAGGGAAGGCAATCCTTACTATGGGAAGGCCACAACCAGGTCAAGGATGTCATCAAGGATGATAGGAAGGAAAAAGATATAGCAGGATGTGTTGGCAGTGCTCCTTGCAGATAAAGGAGGAGGAGCAGCAGGGGGCGATTGATGAGGGGCGAGTGATGATTGAGAATGGTAAATTGATGTGGTTTAAGATATTTTGAGGTTTTTTGGGGATGTTTGCCATCCCCTTTTTCTCATGACTGTCTGTCAAAGTGAAGGTTTGGGATCTTCAGGCATCATGGTGTAGGGCTCATGAAGCTCTAAGCTAAGTGTGTTACAAGGAGAAATAGACAAGTGAGAAGTAAAATGGTCTGACATTCTGTTTGCTGACTTTGTATTTCCTTTTTAGCTCCATTCATTCCTGAAATGCAATTCATTTTATTTCCTTTCAGTAATGCCTTTCTCAGAGTTTAGCACAGCAAAACTTCTGCTTCACTGGTTGCTTTCATATTAACTAGAGTTCAGGTCTCAAGTGCATTATAAGTTCAAGCATGAAGCTTTATTCTTAAAGATGAAAATGTGATTTTAAATTGTATACAGGAACTGAACATTTGAGAACTCTTGACTTCAAATGTTAACAAAGTATATAAGCTTTTTGCAACAACATAATGAACCTGTGGGGTGTCCCACCATCATCCTTTTTGAGCAGCTCAGTCATTTGTGTTGAAAATGTGTGGTTAATGAAGTTCAAAGAAAAAATAAATCCATTCGAAAAAAATAGAGAAACACAGTGCTCTAAAAATGGTCAACTGATCCGTCCATCCATCTGTCTTTCAGCCTGAGACTCTTGTTTCAATTTTCTACAGGTATTGTTGGTCTTTAAAGTGTTGTTTTGAATCCTGTAGATGACAGACTGTCTCTGATGTGCTACAGATTAAAGATTGAGGACTCCAGATTATCATTTGGTGAAATAGTTGCACAGATCAAGTTTGAACTGTCCCAGAACAAACAATTTACATACATAAGTAGTGCAGATGTTCCTTTAAATGGCTAATGACTGTGGATGTGTTGTGCGTTGTGTAAGACAGAGGTTGACTGTTGTTAACTCGGTTTGTCCCCCGTAGCACTCTGTAGCCTTAGGCTAGGTCATAGTTTCCATAGCAACCACTGTCCAGGAGCCATTTCCAAAAGTGTCATTGTAATATTATTTTTGGATGTGCCATTTACAGAAAATCTCTGATAAACTGCCTCTCAAAACTTGTTGGAAAAAACCCTTCTATTCCTATGTTTGATTAGTTGCAGCAAATAAACTATGAGGAAAGAAATATGAACAGCAGTAGTGTCAGTTGTTGGTGTCCTTTAAATGTAAGGTAGTATGTATATAGCTTTTATAATTACAGTGTCATTACAGATCCATAAAAATCTGATTGAAGAATGCAAGTTGTCTAATTAATTCTTCAAGGTTTTGACCCATAAATATCCCCTTCTGTTCTGCTTTTAGTCTCTTATAAAAGGAAACTCATGTCCTCATGTCCCTAAGCAACGTCTTTAGTTCAGTTTCATTCCCCAGCGTTCCCAGTCCAGCTGGGGAATGTAATATATCTAGCACGAACAGGGATTGCCCGAAGGTTTCCTCCAAGTCAATCTTGGCCCAGAACATTTTTGGTGGTACTCTAACACTGATGTCTTTTGGTGTCAGCTCCCAAACTCAACTTCATGAATCCACTGGTTCCTCTAAGGCAGATTATCTTTTCAGTAAGATATTTATAGAGGCTTATGGTCAACATGTTATTGCTCTTCTTGGCATACAAGTGTTTACATAAGTGATTCCCTACTGCTGAGCTTAGTCATAGTAGGCATCCCTGGTTTTTAAGTGCTGTATGCCAGAAAGCTTGACTCTTGCTAGAGCCAGACTGGTAAGGTTAAAACAATTGGAAACATTATTGGAAGAGAATACATATAGTAACATAAATACTGGTATACCATGAACTTCTTCTGTGTCCTGACTAACACTTTTCTGTGATTTGTTTCTCTCCGTGTTGAAGCACCCTGCTTCAGCTGGCATACACCAATGTTGGTCATTAAAATTCAATTTTGCTTCACATTTTCCCGAGCAAAATATGGAAATCAATTATTAGGGCTTGATTTGTTGGAGCAAAGGTGTGGTCAGTAGGTGGAATACCCCTTTAATGTATATGAATAATGAGTCCGTGCTGCTGGAGATGTCATGTTAGCGGTTGACATATTAAAACTAGGGGAGCACAGCAAGTGGTGAGGCCCTACGTTTAGCTTTGGCCCTTGGCCATAGTTGTCCAGGAGCCCCATTAGTGTTTAGTTGGTTAGAGTTATTATGTACAATGTGTCAGTGAAGCTGTTAATGCATTTACACCAGGGGAGCACTTGCACTGCTGGGGGGTGTCAGCTCCCAAACTCAACTTCATGAATCCACTGGTTCCTCTAAGGCAGATTATCTTTTCAGTTAGATATTTATAGAGGCTTATGGTCAACGTGTTATTGCTCTTCTTGGCATACAAGTGTTTACATAAGTGATTCCCTACTGCTGAGAACATTGAACTATTATTTATCTGAACCGAAGCCCCACGTGAAAAGGTTTGTTGCCTCTGATTTTTTTCATCAGGATAATTTGATACTTATACAAGTGGCACCTATACTTGTTTTTGGTCAAGGCTATCTTACTGTTCCCTTTAGCCATATACAAATGCTAATCACAATTTAGCCCTCATATCCCAAAATGCAACTGCTAGACCGATTTTTCTTTTATACCTGATTATGATACATCCAGCAAAGCTTAAAGTTGTGCTTATCTCAGAAAGAACAGATATTTAAATTCAATCTTTAAAGTCAACACATATTGCCCAAGAAAATGGCAGCTATCGACACCCCCACAGGAGAAATACATCTTGTGTATAGCAGCCTGCGCTGGCAAGTCTTTGGTCCAACTCTCAATGCTCAACAACAACTAAAATTGAACACTCACAGGCTTGCCAATCATCTTTAGATTACGGTGGAACCTCCCGTTGTCATAGAGGAAATGCACGCTAGGCTAAAACTGCAGGGAAAAATGGAGACAGAGGACACAGGATTGAGGTTGCAGTTCCCCTTATGAGGTAGAAGGGAGGAGGATTGCACTGCAAGACCAAGATTTATAAGCCTCAAGCACATATCCCTCAAGCTTCAATTTAACAGGTTCTTTCTTGAAGTAATTATTCTCGTTGGTGCAATATTGTTATTGCCGGGAGATAAATCGTTGTGCTTCAGGTCAAAACAAAGGTTAAGGATCATTATTTGGTAACCAAGCCCAAACGAATGGCACACAGACACTAGGGCCCATGGTTGACTGTTCGGTACTGAGGCAAAAAACCTAGAATTATATAGGAAATATATTTAAACAATTAATACAGTAATTGACATACTCTGACATGAAGGAGTTAGGGTTACAAAAAAGGAGCTTTTCAACTGAAGAAATGCATTTATAACTTCCATTTTATTGTATTATCTTTGTTGGAACTCGAATCAAGCACCTACTGTATGTCGAGACACCTAATGGGGTTAGGCTAGCCTTTCTATCAGTTGGTAAATACGAGGATATTTCTATTGCTGCTGGTCTTTATAGCGCTGGCCTTCCCATCGGTGTGATGTTGTGTATTAGCAACCAATATTTCTTGCTTCCAGAGCCAGGCTGGAAAGTCTGAGGAGAGCTGGTGTTTAACAGAGTGTAGCTGCTACAGTGATTACTCTGTTTAGCAGGTGATTGATTAGAAGCACTGCTGGAAATGTCACTTGCCCTGCTAATATATTTTCACTGAGGGAACATAGGGAAGGCGGTGTTTATACATTTTAATGCGTTTACACCAAAGGAGCAAAACAGAAATGTCCAAGGTTTTTTTTTTTTCTTTAAAATAAGTCAGGGCCTCACTATTTTGGTGTTTGGTATTACCCGTACACACCCAGCTTTAATCCATTGGTGTTGTGTATTGCGTAACTTGTGATTCAACAAGCCTTGATTCATTAGGCTGCTGCTCTTCTAAGGTATTCTCAGTTTTGTAGAACAAAGTGAAGTCTGTACTCTGACTGACCTCTTTCACTTGTGTTTGTTAGGAATTAATGCTGGATACATCACTGGCTGGCACACTTAAAAGGAAAATCCAACATCCAAAATTGTCAGGCAGAATACAGATATGTTGTTCTCATTATCTTGGACATTGCAGTCACTATTTGAGATAATAAACAGATCTGTCTCCCAAAGCAATAAATGCAGAAATGAAAGCTGTGTTCTGTAATATCACTGGGACGTGATGCAGCATGCTGCTTTGAATATGAACTGAATGAACCGTAAACACCAAGTGTTTGTTTGAGCTTAGTCATAGTAGGCATCCCTGGTTTTTAAGTGCTGTATGCCAGAAAGCTTGACTCTTGCTAGAGCCAGACTGGTAAGGTTAAAACAATTGGAAACATTATTGGAAGAGAATACATATAGTAACATAAATACTGGTATACCACTTCTTCTGTGTCCTGACTAAAACTTTTCTGTGATTTGTTTCTCTCCGTGTTGAAGCACCCTGCTTCAGCTGGCATACACCAATGTTGGTCATTAAAATTCAATTTTGCTTCACATTTTCCCGAGCAAAATATGGAAATCAATTATAAGGGCTTGATTGGTTGGAGCAAAGGTGTGGTCAGTAGGTGGAATACCCCTTTAATGTATATGAATAATGAGTCCGTGCTGCTGGAGATGTCATGTTAGCGGTTGACATATTAAAACTAGGGGAGCACAGCAAGTGGTGAGGCCCTACGTTTAGCTTTGGCCCTTGGCCATAGTTGTCCAGGAGCCCCATTAGTGTTTAGTTGGTTAGAGTTATTATGTACAATGTGTCAGTGAAGCTGTTAATGCATTTACACCAGGGGAGCACTTGCACTGCTGGGGAGTGTATTTAGCTGAGGGGCTTTGGCATTTTTCCAGCAGCAACAACTCCACATCAAGAATCACAGATTAAATCAGTATGGCCATTGCTATTTATTAATACATGTACACCATGGGAACTAAGTAGAGATGTTAATGGATTATGGATTGCCCCCATTGAGAGATGCTTTCAGTGTGAACTCAGGGTCCCAGTGGAGATGTGTATGAGGAGTGATTTGTTCTGACTCAAAATAATGGGTGGTGAGCAGATAAAATAATGAGCAAAACTTCCTCAGATGTTGATCATGTGATCTCTGCTAAACAGAAGAGGCACTTGCAGGTCTGAAGATTTATAGTATAAAGTTTACTGACCAAGGCTTTTGCTTCCAGGACCAGCGTGAACTTGTGACATGATTTTAAAATATATTTAGAGAATTCAAAGCATCATTTTGATTTCGCCACCCTGAATTTTGAGTAAAGCTGTAAAAGAGTCCAGAAATGTTTTCATTTAGAAAGTTAACTAATCTGCCAAAGTTTTAATCACTCTGAAAGATGAATTTTCCTTGACATATTCCAAATGCTAACATCTGTCCAAATCCCTGTTTGGCAATATACACGGTCTGACATTTGTTCTGGTTCCGCTTGGTTTTAACTATACAGCCCCCTGGAAACCAAACAAGAAATTAGTAATTTTTGCCAGGTATAAGAAGCTAGATTTGACAAAACATCTGTTCCAACTTTAGCTTGTGGCAAGTAACATGATGTGGATACAAATATAGTTCACTCCAGTTGTTTTGTTAGTGTCTTCGATAGCTCAAAAACAGCATCGCTCACATGAAACATTCAGCATTTCAAATATAAACATCATGTACACATATTATCTTTTACATATTATAGTTTTAGTGACTGTCATGTTAATGCAATTGAACCTTTCTATAACCATTGCTTTGAGTGTCGTAATTATGATGACTTTTAATTAAATTCTAATTAATTTACGTTGAATATTCTATTTGTAATTAAATGATGGTGTCCCTAGTGCACTGTGTTTACACCCCAGAGAGAAAGCAAGACGTTATAGCGGTTGGTCTTTATCTAATGCTTTAGTGCTTCCATAACAACAGATTCAAGGAGCTGTTTGCTTTGCTATTTTTAGGGGATGGTTAGCTAATATGTGTCACTATATTTATACTGAAGGAGAGAGCTCTGCAGAGGTAGTGCAGAGGACCTTGCTTAAAATCAGTTTTCTGCAGTAGCTGTTTTAGGCCTGACCTCTGATAACACAGACAGATGGAGACATTAAGTGTTCGATGAAGACACAGATCTAACTGAACGACCTTGTCTAGAGTTATTGAGGGGTAAACAGTTTGCATTTTGATCAACAGCACTGTGTCTTAGATTTGATTTTTGTTGGCATGTTTGTTTGGGCAAGCTCTTGAAAAAAGTTGGAGTTGATATATGTGAAGTGTACGGTTTCTTTTGGTTGTGTGACAATAATAAATAGAAAGAAGGGCAGATCAGAAATAAGATAGGAAGGATCAAATAGGAAAACAGGATACTTGTCTATGTACAAGGTCAATGCCAGACACTGATAGTAAATTAATAATAATTGAACAATGGCCTCTATCAACACCGCTCTCGTTCAGCACTTCCTGTCTCCCTCACCTCCTCATTCCTTCCTTACTGCCGTCATCTCTCATTTGTTCTTTTCCCCTTAAAAAAAAGAAAAACTCCTTCCCCTCTTACTCTTTCTCTCTCTGTCATTCCGCTCTTCCTTTACCGCCAGCTGTTAACCTCGATGTCATCACGTATCTGACGTTACTCACTCCTGTATTCAGTATTAAAATGTTGCCCTTGTCTATAGTTTCCATAGCAACACACTGACCTACCCTACGGCTGTGAAGGGCCAGAAGGGACAACCTCATCAGTCACACACACACACACACACACACACACACACACACACACACACACACACACACACACACACACACACACACACACACACACACACACACACACACACACACACACACACACACACACACATATGTTTCTGTAACCTTTGTACATAATTGTAAATGATCTTACTAGACTAGCAGTTCCTGTATAGAGGAGCCCCCCAGCAACACACTTTTGTTCAATATACAGCTCCGGAATATAATCTATAAACTACTGACATTTTTTCTCTGTATTAAAATTCAACCAACACTGGTAGAAACAAAGATTTAAGAAACATTTTCAGTGGTCTCTTATTTTTTTCCGGAGCTGTGTATAATTTAGTGTTTTTGTATCACTGTAGGTTGTGCACATATCTAATGATATAACATTCTCCCATGTTGCACTTCTGTTTTCTGAGCGATCCATGCATAAATAAATCAGAAATTATGACATAATGGGAAGCGTACATTGTCCTCAGGGCTCTTTATGAGCAAACAACAGCTCCTTGTAGACATCTGACCATGTTTTGAACTCTTATTATTCCATAAAATGAAAGCACTCTTTTTTTGTGTGAAATAACCCCGAATGACCTTGACTTGCACATTGTTTCAATAAATAAAATAAATAACGAAAGAGTCGTCCACAATTAACTAATCAAAATAATTATAATGCTGAATACAATTGCAAGCAGCCAATTTGAACATTGCCGGGCGTGAGATAGAGCTAAACGAGGTTACTGATTAAAAACAAGGCAAATAAATCAAAGTACTGTGCACATAGCCAGTAATAGTCTCTCGATCAATATTGTAAATAAGTAAATCACTTACTGACTCGTTATTATTATTATAAACATTGTAGACTAAGGGCCAACAATTAGGTTAGGTGGAGACAAAGACCAATATGTTTAATACATTCTTTAGAGTTAAATTAAGCAGTGAGAATAAATAAATAAATAACAGTATTGTTGATTAAAGTGTAACATTTAATTTGATATTTTTTAATTTGTTTGGTAAGTTAAATAGACTTTTTTTTCAGCACCAGAAGTCCATACTAAACAGCCCCATGCATGGTGCTGAGCAATAACAGTATCTGATTATTTGTTGGGCTGAAATGTCATTTTCAGTAGAATTTCCGTACTATAGCAACCGTAGATTTCTGAAAAATGACTTAAAGTTGAAGTCGCTCAAAAAGGGAGTGTAGTGGGTCTTGGGAACTAAAATCCCTTTGAATACAGCTATAGAGTTAACTCCTGCAGTAAACATGTATATGTATATAAAGTAGTTCATGAGTGGGAGTTTTCAGCTACACATGTACTGTATTCCAAAACCATCCTACATTCCCACTGCAGGTAATTGCCTGTTTAGCACATCCAGAATAGTATAAGCATGATTCCAAAGTGTAATCTCAGCAAACCAGACTACTTGTTAACTTTTTATTGTGATAGCTGAAAAGAGAGCAGAACTGTGTTGCCCAATTATAAATTCTCAAAAATGCAGCTGTCCTTTAGTATGGATACTTGTGAACACTTCATCCTTCCAAAATACCCCCTGATTGTTTCAGACATCAGACTAAATGAGGGAATACCTTTTTGTATGAAGCCGGTTTGTTGAACAATACCAGCCTGGCAGACAGAGCACTGTGCAGTCACATAAGTGTGACTAACGACCTGGCTCAGACGCAGGATTCCTTTTATTCTTCACCCGCTTCTTCCCATCCTTCAGCCACTGCCTTTACTTTGGATTTAGATTTTGGTTGTGTCTCACCTTGTTAAAACAAATCAAGCAGCATGATCAGCTGAGTGTGAGTAACTTGCCTATGATGCATGACTTCATACCATCCAAATAATGAGTCAATTAGTGTAATTTATACATGTTTAGGGCTAGCTGCAATTAGTTCCCCTATCTCTTTTCCCCGTATGACTAGAGTTACAGTCTTTCCCATTTCCTGTATCCTCCTTCTCTCCCTCCATCATCCTATCGCTAGTATTACCCTCTTCTTTCTCATCTCTCCTGTCTGCCTCTTCATCATGATCCTTTCTTTTTTTATCCACTTCCTCTCCCCTCTTTTTCTTTTTCCCCTCCCCACCCTTCCCTCTTTCTCTCTGTCCTAGTTCTCATGGTCTCATGGTGAAGCTTTGTCTAATTACCATGCTGGCGTTTAATTGGAACAGCATCCACAAACACACAGATTGACTGACTGAAGGCCCCTTACGTGCACGCACACTGCACTGTGCATGCACACACGCGCACACATAAGAATTAGCCATTTGGATACACATTACACGCACACAGTACACACCCAGCAAGTTAACATGCTCCAGTTAAACAAATACACACAGGATACACCAGGGTCAGATGCGGTGGAGTGCGTCCAGGTTGTACTACAGCCATAGTGCCGATGCCCCGTCTGTAGAGCTGAGGCGTGTTGGCTACAGTCATAGATTGATTTTGGCCTAATATACCATGAGCTGCCTGTAGCTGCTCCCTCTGTAGAGCTATGTCATCTAGCAACTGGCGACAGCAGATGCACATTGGAGTAGAAATGCTAGTCAGACATCTAAATACTTCTGATTTGGGATTTCTTTTTCTTCTAGAAACCAAACTTTGTAGTTTCTTGTTGTTTATTCTGATGTTAGTATTTGGTGAATTTTGACTGCAGTAATTTTAGAATAGGACTAATTCAAATCTATCTCAGTGTGAATATTCTGAGACAATTTAGCATGTGTCTGAATCCTCACATACATGTAGTGTACCATAACAATCCCAAGAATACTATTGAAATAAATATGTGTCTAATAAAGAAAAAGAAACATGCTCATGTCTTTTCATTCATACTTTTCCATTTTACTGTGAAGTATTTCATTTTTCATTGTTGAATATTGCATTGTTGAAGGAGCCCAGCATTTAAGATGTAGTGCTAACAACCACGCTGCAGCTGTTGTGCATATTACAATAAAGCCTTTGAATCTTGAATCTTAAATCTTTTCAGCAATGTGGAAAATATCCAAATCAGACAAACTGATAAGCAAGAATTAGTCTTTGATTAAACACGCTGTAAGCCGAGTGGCGTTGGGTTGTTGATTTGTTTTAAGGGTTAATAGTCCATAAGGTTTGGTATATCACTCTCTTTGATTATTGACACCAAAACAGCAACCATTAATAAATACATCTGATGTTTGTTGTTGAGGTGTTAATATCTTAGTAGCTCTCTTTTGGTCAGTCGGTATGCTTTTGTTTGGTGTAATTATTTGTATGTGGTTATTTCTATATTCTATTTTTGGTTTAACATAAGGAATCATTTTGTCTGTTTTCTTCCTTCTGTTTCAGTCCTGCCCAGCCATACGTGTGGCACCCCCGGCCTCATTCCTAACGGAGTCATTCATGGCTCGCGGTACAACATGGGAGACAAGATCCGATACAGCTGCGAGTCAGGTTTCGTATTGGAAGGACACAGTATCCTCACCTGTATTGTATCACCTGGCAGTGGAGCACAGTGGGACTTCCCTTCACCATTTTGTAGAGGTAAGATGGTGTTTCTTTCTTTCATTCTCTGTTCCTTTCTCTGTATCTTTCTTTCTTCCTTTTTTCTCCCTCTGTTCAAACAAACACTGTAATTGGTGGGGTCATGAGAACTGAAGGACCTTAACATGGGGTCACAAGTGTGAATAATTTGAGAAGCCTCGTGTATTGATTACTTTTAAAGCACAACAACTTCTCAATGTACCAACAAGCCATTATATGAACCAGACCTAGCCAAAAATCCTCAACAAATCCCTTCTGATGGTTCATTAGTCCACTGACCAGAAAGGGTCTGCACAGGATTTGATGTTCTGCTTTTCTTGACTAGACTTAACAAAATGTGTTGTTTGTACTTAGTTTCAACGTTAAACAGTTTAAGTGTTTGATGTCATGATGGATTGATGACGAAGATGAAAATATTGTTATTCTGGTTGTAAAATTCCTATTAGCATTATCATTAGGATCATTTATCCACCAATGAATAAATTGAAGAGTTATATGATATATTAAATTAGGCTCAGGATATACAGATGGATGAAAGCTTTGTAGTAAGCTAGTACAAAACCCCTTTTATGGGTTTAATGAATTTTATTACATGCATTTATATCTTGATATAATATCTTGATATAAATGCATGTAATAAACGTAATGACATTTTCACCACAACAAATACACAAAAACACATTAACATTTTTCTTGAAATGTGATTATCAATTAATGAGTCAATCACTAAGGACTAGGTTGAAAAGCACCTTTGGCAGTACATAGTGAAATATAGTGTTGGACAAACTTATAATATGACCATGCAAATAAAACAGTAATAATGAATGCACACGAGACACACACAAAAAAAAGAAACAATAAAAATGATTTAAAAACCAACTATAAAAAGGATACTAGATAATTACAAGGAAAATAAATTGTCACACTCATCCAGAAATCTCATCTGTTATCTCTCTTTCTCTCTTCAGCGGAGGGAGCATGTGGTGGCACGCTACGAGGCACCGCAGGTTCAATAACCAGTCCTGGATACCCTGCCGAGTATGACAACAACCTGGACTGTACTTGGTCAATCCTCTCTGAGCCCGGGGATACTATAGCACTCGTCTTTAATGACTTCTTATTAGAGGACAAATATGACTTCCTGGAAATCAGCGGGACAGAGGCACCAAGCATATGGTGAGATACATTCCAATGCACACCACACTGTTGAGTAGATAAATACTTATGATGGAGTGCACACACGTAGTCTTTGTGAAAATCAGCAGGAGTGACATACCACGCGTTGAGTGAGTGTGTGTCATAATGAAACAGACAGACACACACACACACAGACACACAAAATCACCACTGACACGTGAGAGTTGAGTAGCATTGACATAGCCTTCGTGTTTTAGATCCAGAAGAGAACAAACACACAGAGGAGACCATAGCCTCGTTCTTTAAATCAGGTGGGGACAAAGGATACTACTCTCCAAGAATTAGTAGCCGAGAGGCTTCTTTGTTCTGTTAGTTGATGTGCACACAACAAAAAAGAGCAGTTGTTTTCTCTGCAATTTTCTTTATCTTGTATACTTTCACGGGGGGGCATTTGATATTTAAAGGGGGCTAATGATGTTGTTGGGGAGGACAGATACAACAACTGATTGATTAGGTGCGCAGGAGACCTGTTGATTTTCCTGATTTATTCAAATCCCACAGGGAAGGTGATAGATAGTTGTTTTCCCTCCTATTTTCTGTGGTAGCGTTTGAAAATTGGCACTCTGTCGTACCAGAACACTCTCTGGTTTTTAAATTTAGAGCGCTGTCGGCATTCACTTTTGTTTATTCAAAATATCACACATCTCCATTGAAGGTTTAGTTGCGTTTTTGTGGGGGTTAGGCATGCGGGGTTGACGCCGGTTCAACTAGCTGAAACTGCTGAGAAAATTCAGTGAAAAGTTGTTTGGGCTCCCTCAACAAAAACATTATGCCGGTATCCAACATTGCCGAAATGCAAAAGGAAAAGACTGTGATTATTAGAGAAATGCTTTTATTTCCTAACAGTGTATATTCACTCACGTGACACCACCCTGATAAAGCAGCTTTTTAGTGAATCATTATTTATTCTAAATGCATGTATATAATATAATATTTTCTTTAAAACTAAAACAGCTGCATGAATTCTTTCTCAGTCAGTTTTGTCACTTCTGAAGTGTCCCAAATGATCTACAAAACTGTGCAGCAGGGTATGACATTTCCAGTTGAAGTGGAAATACGATTTTGAAATCTTAATCTTGATTATTATTTTCTCTCTGGTGAATTTGCTTCCTAAAACTGAATTTATAGATTACCATGTCTAGAAGACACTATCTTCCATTTTTCACCTTCCGCTGTCTTCAACTGATAGATGACATTGTCTTCCAAGTGTAGAAAATGGTTCATGATTGCAGCCCATCTTGCAGAAGAAAAAGAATGGAGAGGTCGACAGATAAATAAGTGGAGTGAAGGAGGCAGAGAGGACAGCACCAGATGGAAACAAAGGGAATGCAGAATAATTGCACGTTTAGTCCTGTCACCAGCAGAGCGGTACACATCAACCATGACATTCTCATGATACCAAGAGAGTGTGTGTGTGTGTGTGTGTGTGTGTGTGTGTGTGTGTGTGTGTGTGTGTGTGTGTGTGTGTGTGTGTGTGTGTGTGTGTGTGTGTGTGTGTGTGTGTGTGTGTGTGTGTGTGTGTGTGTGTGTGTGTGTGTGTGTGTGTGTGTGTGTGTGTGTGTGTGTGTGTGTTTGCGTGCGTGCGTGCGTGTGTGCCAGTGTCAGGCCTTAAGTGGCCCTCTGACTGTGTGAGCTGTTGATCGTTCCTCTAGGCTCTTGACAGATTACACACACTCAAGTGCGCACACACATACACCCATAGCTTGTCTCTGACAGTATAACATTCAAGGACCACTGTCAACCCACCCTCCGCAATGCAGGGGGAAGAGAGGGAGCCTTCAGAACAGCACACCCAAAATGTTATCACAGGGAAATATAGGAACACAGCAATTGAAGCCTTGTAACGGCACCCTTATGGTTTAGTTTATTATCTGTTGGATGATTTATTAAAACAAACTCATATATATACATATATAATATTTAAGTTGGCAGATAGAAACTACATCAATACAAATTGACAGTAATTATTCCATATTATATGTGTTGATGTTAATAATGATTAACATCTCTGAATTAACATGAAGTATATGAACAAAGTGAGCTAATTTGAATATCCAGTACAGAAAAACAGTAGTTTTGTGTAACAAAATGTTGCCTGTTTTTCGTTATTTTTATTACACTGCAAATGCAGGGGCTGAACAGAGAGAATGAAGTGTCATACAAGAAAGGTCCCACGTTTGAATCAAACAGATGTTGCAATTATATGGTTTGCATCTTAGCAGCCTTAGGCCACCCATACGCCTTGTATATTTAATGAAAGTTCACTGACTCCTGGTCTAAAACTATGTCATTATACAAACATAAACCTGAATGGGCTTCTGCGATGCAAGATCTAATGCAAACCTACGGTAAGTACTTTTCTCCAGAGGTGGGATTAAGAGATGATTGACATTTTCACTGAGGCATGTGGGCAGGTCATTGTGGAAATGACTGACACCTGACACGACCACTGTGACGGGTTCTTCCTGTTTACCGTGAGCTTTTTCTGATTGGCTGTCCCAAAAGCAATTTCCTGTTTTATGTTCCTGTCTGCTAGCTGGCAGGTTGAATGTCAGGTTGACTAGCTGTCACATACACACATACACACACTGACACACATATATAAGTACTTGTGCCTGAACAATTTTACTTTTGTATCCAACTAGACAAAGTGGTGATTTGATTCCAGTTTGTCAGAATATAATAATGGACACATTCTGTAATGTCATTCCTTGTATTCCTCCTTGAGATGGACACTTTACTCCTGCAGACGGGTTAAGTAGGTGTGTTGTCTGCTTTTGGAACATTAAAATATGATAATATTTAAAAACTTAAAGTCTTGTTTGAAAGATTATGTGCTAGTTCAACTTAAAGTTTCACCGAGTTTTCACACTTTGACTTTTCAAAGCACCCGGCACTTGTGTTTTGAAACCATGCAGCAACTTCCGAGTTTGAAAAGTGAAGAAAATTCAGAGGTGTTGTATAAAGTCTATGAGAAAATTACCCTACTTCTCTCTTCATTTATGACCTCATTAAACATTAAAGTTTATGATGTTAATGTCTAGCTTCAGGTCTTCATCAATACAATATGATGATCATTTTGCAATGGATTGTACCATTTAGAGTAAAATAGAAGATTAAGCAGTGTATGCTTTAGGACGGGGCTACCTTGAGATGACAGGTTGCTATCTCTGCATTGCCCAGTTTGCAGAACAGTTGTAACCTTTTCACAGCCTGTTTTCAGTTGATAAAGATCGATAGAGGTGGACAGAGACTTTATTCATTTCAAATTGGGAAATCCTTAAAAATTGGCAAAGTCTTTCTAGCTATATTTGATCAAATAGAAATATATTTGTCAGCGTTTGGTGGCCCAACCCTCCCAACCCTCACATCTGCTCACACAAAACCAAGGTGGCAAAGGCAAAACCGCCAAACTGGAGGCTTCAAAACAAACTAATGGGTGAAGTCAGAGGTTGTGTTATACTATGTTTGAAACTGACGTTTTATTTGAGGACAGTCTTGGTGCACAGGACAGTTAATGGCTAGTGTGAATTTTATTTCAGCGGGATTATTTGTGAAATATAAAGAAGACTGCACAACAGATGGGGTAGAGATAGAAAGCAGGACGACATAAGACCTCCAGGCCTGTGTTTTGTTGTGCCTAGTACTGTATGCCCTATGGTATATGTTGTTTTTATATTTATTTTATTAGCAAGTGGAATGCAAACAGCTACTGCTACTGTATGCAGTTGAGGAGGTCTGAAGGCCGTTTCAGAAAGTAGAAAAATCCAAAGTATAACAGCAATAGCTTTCCTGTTTGGAAGAGCACCTTCTATTTTCTTATTTGTCTATTTCACCATATCGCTTTTTTTGTTCAAGTGCTTGTTTTAGTAAACATGTTTATCTGCATGTAGTGGGATTGTGTTGACTTGAATATGAAGAACACATCTGAAGAAAAAGCCTGTAGATGGAATATATGATGTTATCTGTTACGTTGCTCGTGCTTTTATCTTCAAACTAGAACAGACTTTTTTTCTGATTACCTACTTTATCAATGTTATAATGTTTACAGCAGGTATTCCCAGCTTTAAAACTAAACACTTTTATCTCTCCTTCCTTTTCCCCTGTACTCCCAACACTCCCTGTGGCTACCCATTCTTTTTTATGTATTTTTTAACAGCTTACTGTCCTCCTCTCTTCTTTTATCTAAGTCTTTCAAAGTTCAGGACAAACTGAATTGCTGAAGCCCAACAGTGTTATTTATGTCATTTCCGACAAATGAATGGTTTTTGATCTGCTAAAGTCCATTATATCCAAGGAGAACGACCAACAGTAATTAATTGTATTTTGTTCCTTTTTGCTCACTACATCATTCACATTGATTTTTACCCAGTTGCCGGTAGTGACAACTCAACATTTTGCTGTGATGTATCATCACCATGATAGTCGAGGAATATTAATAAGCAGGGGTTTGTTATGCTGATTTTAAGACGCTGACGGAATCCCTGAATTTTCACATCAAATGAATCTCTTCCCATCCTATCTTTCACAGACTTCTGATTAAATGTGAGACCTTAATTGCCAATTATTTCTTAAATTGAGTAACAGGGTCACTACATATAATACGGTGAAACTATTACCCACAAGTCTCCATCCTTAATCCATGACACCTGCAAGAGATCATGTGTCTGTAAAATTGGACCGAGACTCATTCATACATTTTGTCACAAATTCACTCATTTGCATGTTATACCAAGTTTGCTCATGTAGTTCAAAGTGTTTTTAGTCATCCTTGAAATAAAATGTACACACCTATACCTGATCCCCAAATAATTAATCTTAAAGACTTTGGTGAGCCCTTGACATTTCCATTAGTACCACAAGCAGGTTGGTGGCCCTTAATGATATCTAAATTAATCTTGACAATTTCCGATGCATTGCCATGAAATGTAATTTCTCAGCATGAGTTCTACTTGTGAGCAGCCAACTTTGCATGAAGCACAATCACCATATCACATTTAAAATGTTCCCTAACATGACCAAATATCTGTGAAGCAATCGTATTGTAATTTCTCTCACTCCCTTTTTTTATTACCTCTGGCTTTCCCATCTGTCTCTCTTTTTCATCTCTTCTCCTCTCTCACAATATTTTTTTTTTTCTCTCTCTCTCTCTCTCTCTCTCTCTCTCTCTCTCCTCCCTCTCTCTCTCTCTCTGTCACACAGTCTCACACACACACACACACACACAGTTTCATTTTTAATTACTTTATTGGCTGCCATAGGAACACTTGTGGCAAAGTAATTTCCATTCAGTCATCTGTTTTCTATTTTGTGATCCAGGTCATTTCCTAGTCATTTAACAGGGCAAAATCGGTTCATTCAGTAGTCACATAATTAGTAGAGCAGCCCAGATGTCATGTTGGTTGGAAACCTTTTTCCCCTCCTTTTGAAGGATTCAGAGTGTCAGTCAATGCCAGGTGCAAGGTGTAGCCCCTCTAGCCTGTCCTGGCCCTTCCTCAGATCCCCCTATGAGTTACCTGGCGAGGCATCCTTACCATTAGCCAGATGTGTCTCGGCTGGGTTCCTTTACTCAACATTAAGGTCCTGTGGTTCTAACCCTAAACAAATCCCACTAAACTTCTCCTGGGGAATCAGAGATGACGGTCGGATAAACTTACAGGGACAACATGATCTGCAAATAGCAGAATTCCAAGCTAATCTCAATGCTGGTATCATGTTTAATACAAACAAAAGAAAAGGCAAACCCTTATTCGAGTACTGTGCCTCGCTTAAACAAATGTGATGGCCTTACAGCTCCCACATCCCCAGCAACAGAATTCTGAGGGTTTGACTCCACCCCAAAATAAATGTAGACAAGACAATGAAGCACATTCCCATCACTGCTGAAATAACTTGAACTCATCCATTTTTTTCATTACAGAGCCTGCATTGCATCGCTCATAATTGTGAGGTTTAACAATCGGCCAGAATTTATTTTCTAGCACCCTGACCTTGGCAGGCGCTCTCTGGAAGGTTTAGCTGTGTAATTCCCCGATCATTTCAACAGACCCTCTGGCCCCCTTACTGAAATTTGGGATTGGCTGGCCTTGTCTGCCAATTCAGAGGGCACCACAACAGGCCTGCAGCAAATGTGGATGAACCATCCGCAGTGCTTAGTGCCTTTTTCCTCCTATTTGCTTTCCCCTTATGTCCCTCTGTTACATCTCATTTTATTCCTCCCTTCAAGTCTTTTTTTCTTTTTCTAAACCGCTTCCGCTTTTCCCCCTCTTCTTTGCCTCTGCTCCCCTGTTTGTAACCACCAGCCTTCTCTTGAAACACCTCTCTTTTCCTGTTATTACATTTACATTTTAAATTATGTTTACTGGCTCTGCTATTGTGTGTGTTTTTGTGTGAGTGCGTGGGTGTGTTATGAGATTAAAAGTAGCGGTGTACCAGGATTTTTCACAAAGCACTTGGAATAAACAGTTATCTGTTTTGGATAATGCGTTTCCAACTTTTCTGACTTGTATCCAATCATTTATTTTGCAGTGCCTTTTTGTCATTTTGCAGATGCTCACATTCACAGGGACGTGCCAATGAGTTCAGCAGTGGAAAACACTTAAAATAATGTATTGCTAGCAATTCAAAGAGCCAATAGGGAGGACAAGGGCCAAAACAACAGTGCCCAGGCAGTACAAAGTTATCACTATGTCTTTGTGATGTTCATGTATCAGCAAAATCTTGTGTAATAATCTAATAATAGAGAGGTGCACAGAAATACCTTTGTGCTGCTCTTGGATCCTTTGTCCTCGTCTCCTCTCTTGTTCTTGTGACTTGGCCTCTCCTCTCCTATTGTCTACTCCTCTCAGGTCTGTCAAACCTCTCCTCTAATATCTAGTACACTTTCCTCTTCTTTTCATCTTAATATGGGTTCTCTCTTCAAGTGAAACTTTCTCTTCTCTTTTATCTTTTCGGTTCTCCAGCCTCTCCGTTCACCCATCCCTCGTCCCCTTCCAGTTTCTCGCAGTTTTCTCATTTGTCTCCATCTTTTGTAACCTGGTATTTTTAATGTCTAACCTCCTTTAGAGCTGCCTCCTTGCCCCCCCCTTTTCAACTTTTGACCTCTCCTCGCAGCTTGTGTAACCTCACTCCTGTTCGTTTAAGTGAATGTCCTGCTCTCACCTCCTCCACCGTCTTCTCCATCCATCAGCCTCTGTTTCTCCCAGGTGCTCTCTATCCTTTTCCTTCTCTGGTTACCTTGTAGGTTTGCCGTCTATTGGGTGGTTTCTCAGCTTGTCGTCCTATTACCTGCTTTACTGGTTTCTGTCCAACCTGTCCTTTATTATCTGTCTCGCCTCCTCTCTCTCCCCTGTCATTTGTATTATTTTTACTAACTAAGCATGTCTTTTTCAAGCCCTTCATCAGTTCCCCCTCTTCTCTTTTCATTTGATCCTCCTTCTTTACTTTCCTTTTCTTTAATGTTCACTCCATGTCCAATCCCTCTGTCATCTTCTTTTCTGACCTCTTGTCTCTCCCTCATTCCAATGTCAGACAGCTGTCCAGCCTTCATGAATTATAGAAGAGATACAGCAGGCCTCAATCTTTTCATCTGTTCTGCCCTCTATTTATTTTAGTTCCCTATGATTTTGGGCTTTTTTTCAGTTCTTTCATTGACTTTCACTTAATAATTTAAATTTAAAAGACCATTTGTTATATTATCATTAGCAGTTTCATCATTTGAATCTTATTTATTGCCCGAGAATTTTTTTTTCACAAGGATGATCTGTGAAGTACAGAGTATGAGATAAAATCACACACAGACAAAGATAACTGGAATAAAAAGTGCTTTGAGACTTGAGTAAAAATTCCTATTAGGCTAAAAGGCTTACTAATATTATACTTAACTGTTGTCTGTAGGGCTGCACGTTCATGTTGCTCACACACATACATGGGGGTCATAAGGGTCAGGTGCATTGTTTTTTTCACCGAAAATAATATAAAGTGCACTTTATTTGCGATCCATCCTCAAAGTGCCCTCAAACCTTCCCATATTTTGTTCCGGCTGGTTTTTACACTCATGTCTCATATATTTCATTACTGTAAGTCTCCCTACATGCATTCGTATTTAACCACACTAACTGATAAAGACCACTCACTGAGACAGAGAGATAACACACTGCTCTACTGTAGTCTATTTGATGTGTATACTAAACAGTCAGATTGCCTTCGGGCAGAGCTTCATCTCATCTGACGTTCTTTATATTAATTTTGTCTTATTCTCTCGAGCAGTCCTTTTTTGTTTGATAACCTTCCCGACTGTATTAACACAGACCGAACTCTCTGTCTTCAGTAATAATCACTCATAAGGTCCTTTAACAAGCTCTCCTAATATTTCTTTTTACCACATTTCATCTGTTGTTTCTGCCCTTTTCCTTATCAGTGCTCCTCCCTCCCTCACGGTCTCTCTCTATCTACTCAGTATACCTGCGGCATTATTAAAGGGCAGTTAGAGTGGCTCTTGCTGCTCTAGGGAGGATGGTAGAACATTGGCTTCCAGGCAGTTTCTTACATCATTTCCTTTTTCATCTCAGTGCACTATTTCCGTCAAATTTTTCAAAGTTTTCTTTACACCCCCTTGGTTGCTGTTGGTAACAAAATGTGAGAGCAGTTTAAGCTGATGTGAGTTTTACCATAGGCAACCAACTCATCGTCTCATTGATGATGCTTAAGCAAGTGTTTTTGAAGATGTGAACTTTGCTGACTTTCTACCAATATTATGATTATTACTATCTGCTTTCAATTCTTCTACTTTACTACTTCCCTCCTCTCCTCTCCTCTCCTCTCCTCTCCTCTCCTCTCCTCTCCTCTCCTCTCCTCTCCTCTCCTTCCCTTTCCTCTCCTCTTCTCTCCTCTCTTCTTGGCGTTTTAGTGCACATGAACATGTAACCTGTCCCAAGTAACTATTATAAATAATTCATGTGGAGTTACTGTATACTGTACCCAGGACAAGTGCTGTGCTCTGCTTCTGGTCAGTGCCATTATTATGGGAAATATCACTCATTCAATTCCCTCATCCACATATGTCAAGCCAGTGGAACAAATTGGCTTTCAGCTAAAATCTTCTTAAATTTCAGCCAGCCTTTGCACCTCAGAGGACAATGCAAAGTGACATCATAATCCTACTTTAAACTCTCGGAAAGTTCTGATTTCATTTTTTTTGACAGGCTTTCGGATAAGGTCATTTAGATCCTGCAGTTATTCACATTTTTAAGTTATTTGTTTTGTGTGCTTCACTGTTTTGTTGTTTGTCATGAGTCATTTCAAAACAGAAATTGGTCATGCTGCCATCTGTAATTACATGGCCACATTTTGGTGACTTTCCCCAAATGACAGCATTTTGGTTAGAAAGCTTTTACCTACCTGAAAATCTAGGCTTGTCCTACATGCGCACATCTATACCCTGTACATGTTTGTACTGCAACATAAAACTATTACACACATGTCCATCTCTTGCAAAAGACATGATCTCTCTGTAAGCGTGATGTTAACCATCAATGTGTACCCTACAGAAATTATGAAATGTGCACATAACACAACAATAACAATAATTCAATAAACAGTGTATTCGTTGGAGCGGGCCTCTGTGTCATAGTGTGCAAAGGTGAATGCTTTGAATCTGCAACAACCACAGCTTGAATGTGGTGAATCTTGTATTTTATTTACAATTACATGGTGTGAAAGTCGACTCTAATTTAAGCTGACAAGTTCCTGATCATTACAAGATGTGAAAATCATTACATCTTTCTGGCTGGTTTCTTCTACTTCTTCTTTTGTGTTTGTTTTTAATAATTATTTCGTATTTGCTTTCTTCCAGGCTGACTGGTACAACCCTGCCATCACCAGTGATCTCGAATAAGAACTGGCTTCGGATACATTTCACCTCAGATAGCAACCATCGAAGAAAAGGATTCAGTGCTCAATACCAAGGTATTTCACACTCTTTCAGTCTCTTCTATTCTCTGCCTCCATGTTATAATACAAACTTATAAACACATTAAAACAGAAAATAGTACAATACATTTATGGTACAATTCTTGCAAAATATTTCTATAAACTGTAATCGAGAATGCCAATTATTAGGGACAGGAGTCTGAAACCACCTTAGTGGACTTCCTGGACCTTTCTGTCATCTAATTGACTGGTCGTATTACTTAATTAGCATATTAAGGTGCATATTAGTTTCCACGTGGCGGCTCAGATTTAATTGGCTACTTCCAACACAAAACAGGATGACCCAAGACCTGTATCTCTTGCTGTGTGTCTCACTTCCTGTCTGTCTCCAGCTCTTCTTCCTTCCACAGTGGCCAGTCTCATGCTCTTGTCTTGGTACTTGTCATTTCCTTTCTGTCTGTTTCTCTGTTCCTTCTGTATGTATGTGTGTATATGAGGTCTGTTTCTCAGTGGAATGACGTTTGGTTTTAACACAGACTTTTCTTTTATTCCCTGCAATGCTGCTATTTAGGATGAAATAAATTGAATTCATTTCTATGCTGCTCCACTGCTCTGTTTTACTCCTCTTTTCTTCTCTCTTGTCCCTTCTTCTCTGTGTCTTTTAATGTCTTCTTCTTTTTTACTTGTTCTAATATTCAATTGCTGCCACTGTTGCACTGTCGTAGGTTTGTTATTATAGGAGCTGGAAGCACTTTCCAAATTGCATGCATAGCTGATGCGTACTACATGGCAATGATTAAAAGATGTACAGTAATTTAAGTTTAATAAAGCATTATTCATCACCAAATTAATAAACTCTCCTTTCCTTTCCATTCTGCAGTGAAGAAAGCAATAGAGTTGAAGTCCAGAGGGGTGAAGATGATGCCCAGTAAAGACTCCAGTCACAAAAATGCCGTCTGTAAGTAAACTGCTGTTGTGTTTGTGTGTCTGTTTGCAGTGTGACTGTACGCCACGTTGAAAAACCTTTTAAGCACAGTCGGTCACAGACTGTACAGTACATGCAGAAGGACATCCATCTTTGATCTGGCAAATGAAACCAAAATTCATAAATATGTGTGCTTAAATAACTTAAATGTATTGATAGACGCAACTATGTACACAAAATGCACCAAGTATTTTTTAAAGACATTATAATTTATGTTACGGGAGCAATCAAGTTTCTCAGTTCAATCCAAACCAACCAATGAAACCTGAACTTCGTTATTACAATTACTTATCACTCATAAACTGAAATACTGTTTTCTGTGTGCTATGGGGTATTCTTGTCATCATGTCATTTTGATACCATGTCGTGTTTAGAGCAGTTTGTCTCGGTTATTTTGGTTGTAAAAACTTTTTCCCTTTGCCACACACAATAAACCCCCCTTAGCTGGCGTCACAAGAATAATCTGCTACAGTCCATAATAAACTCAATGCAGCATAATAACTCAATTTTTGCTGGCTGAAGCTATTGCTTCCCAATGGACAAGTTCTTGCATATCCATTTCTGCTTTCTATTTTATTCCAACTTTTTAAATTTCAAGTAGACGCTGGTGGTTTTGTGTTAGGATTCTTAACGACAAAGCTGGAAATGTGCCCACTTCATCTTTTTTGTTCCCTCTGAAAGTGCAGCCAAGAATCCTGCAAAGTGACAGTGCAGTCTCCCTCAGGTGAAGTAATTATGTAAAGGGTACATTTTGTATTGTAAGTCAGAAGAGAAATAGTACAGTCCTATAGTGGACATTAATGAGGGCTAGTATATGGAGGATAAGTACAAAAAAAGTCCATTTAGTTTCTGTCTGCTACATTATTTTTCACTCTGCTCTCCTCTCTCCCGTAGTGTTCATGCGCCCAGCTCTAACTCTTGCATAATACCCTACATGTCATTTAAAAGAGATTTAAGTAGGTGTTGTTGTGCCTTTCACATCGCTGTTTTTGACATGGTGAAAGGCTTTAATTTTTTTATTATTCCAAGAGCACAGTTTTGAATATAAAGCATGACTATATGTCAAAACTAATTATGATATTACTTTTGCGTTTTTTGAGGCTGTAATTTAGGGGCTTTTAATTATTAAATTGATTTCCCATTTTTGTGATGAACAGGATTGACATTGTCCTTATATCTCAGGCAATACTCTTTTTGTGGATTTTATCACATATGAAACCCATGTTTTCATGTAAAGAAAAGGAGGGGAGGGTGTGGCTCAGTGCGTTAGTGCAAGACACTTGTTGAGGATTGTCCACAGTATGGATGTCAATGTATGTAACAACTGACATGCAAAGTAATGCAATGTAAAAGCAAACTGACTGTAAGCTTCCTGGAAAAATTCAGAGAAGGTCCTTAAGATGACTTATAACTATTACATTGAAAATGCTGGCAACTATTTTTAGGTGACAATTCTTGCAATTTTGGTATTCAGGCCAATAAAAGAAACCTCTAGTGTCTATTTTAAGCATTTACGTATTTGCTCATAAGTTCAGCTTCATGGTATCTTAACATCTGAAGAACCACCTTCACTATTGTTTGCAGAGAGGATTTAATATATTGGTTGTTTTTTAATGATTGCGTTAAAAACATAAACAAAAAACAACTGTAGCTCTTCTGTACTTGTAGTGTTTAAATGGGTGATAGAGGCATTAACTCAGTTGCAGCTAATGGGATTTCCAATAGACTTCAGTATTATGTTGACCACGAGGCAGTAAAACGATGAATTTTAATGATTAATGTAATGACTATTTTTACAACTGGCAGAGATATTTGTTAACAGCTTGAGATGCCTCTGAAACAATATTCAGATCATGTGACAGAGGCTTTTAATCGCCTCGTAAGCCAGAGCTCATACCTCATCCATTCCTTAGGGTTTAGCTCCTTAATAAGACCCTCATCAATAATTCTACTGACTTACACGCACAGTCAAGCATGTGCTGGTACAATTACCATTAGTATGGTGTTTCTTTTGTCTGTATGTGAAGAAGAAATCGTATGTGCTTGTGTGATTTTTCATGTGTTGCAGCAATTAAGTTTAAAACGTGTCGCTATGTGAGTATTTGAGTGTTTGTGTGTGTGCGTGTGTGTGTGTGTGTGTGTGTGTGTGTGTGTGTGTGTGTGTGTGTGTGTGTGTGTGTGTGTGTGTGTGTGTGTGTGTGTGTGTGTGTGTGTGTGTGTGTGTGTGTGTGTGTGTGTGTGTGTGTGTGTGTGCGAGCTCCCTGGGCCAATCAATTTATTATTTATATCAATGATGTGGGACTCACTGAAGAGTTTGAATCTCACACAATCTACTGTAGATTACAAAAAATAAAACGTGCATTCACAGATATAGACAAACTGTATATGAAACACACTCGTATATAAAGTTGTTTCCATGTGAGAGATTCTGCCTAGTCCAAAGCTTTTGCATTCACTTGTTACAAGAAGGGCCAAGTAACAAAAAAATATCTCTGGAGGTTTTTCCCAGGCTGACAAAATAATTGTATTTATGTTTCCTACATAAATATTAACTTGAAACACAAGCTAACTCTACAGGCAGTGTCTTATGGATGTGGTCTAGATTTCGTTGCACATAATCCTGTGTGGGTTTCATCACAATGTTAAAGTAAAACCACCGATTACCAGTGGTTCTGTATGTGCTTAAAGACTCTCAAAAGTAAGCTTCCCCCTCTTGTAAAAGGATTGCTACCCTGTAGAGAACAATGTGTCATCACAATTTGGAGCCAAAGAATGATGATAATGATTTCTAACGGTGTAGTTCTGGGCTCCCTTAAGCTTTTTGCAGGCCTAGACCTAAATGAGACATTTAGTTTCCCACCATGGGACCCATGTTCATTAAAACATACAAGCATTTTTAATAATGGGGACCTAAACTGAGTAAATGTGGGTTTTCACATTGGGTCGAAGGCTTAATGAGGTCACTATAATGTTGTTCAGTAAGGCCATCAATCTCGGACCATGGGTCATTAATACAGTTTTAAAAAACTAAAGCCAGGGTCCACTTTTGGTCCCAAACCTGTCTTTGAACAACACTCTATGTCTCCCACTAGTGACATTAGAGTGGTATGGCAAAGAATTATGCAATATATAACCATTACACAGAACCAGAGACTGATGATAATGACTTTTACCTGTCTAGAGAATGGAGTGCTTATGAATCATAATCTAAAAAGACTTTCTGAAGCAGCCTCTAGCCTATATTAAAGCACAGTGTAATAGACAGACACACATGAGAGTAAGTTTAAATCAGTTTGAGAGTGATACGTTTATGAATAATTCTCACACTGACTATTGATTAGAAACCTCAAGTCATACTAGATAGATGGGAAGATGGATGGATAGATAGATAGATAGATAGATAGATAGATAGATAGATAGATAGATAGATAGATAGATAGATAGATAGATAGATAGATAGATAGAAGGATAAAAACGATACATCTAATGTAAAATAGTTCAATTAAATCAGCCCATCTTACATTTGCAGTTGCCCTCTCTCAGCGGTAACATTAGCTTACTGCTGAGGATGTGTCATAATTAAAGAGAAGCTGAAAGATTGTGATTAAGGACTTTTACTCCCTAGACAACGACCTAGAAGTGTAATGAATCATTATTATGAGAGTGTGATTTATAAGTTTTCATCAGGAATACCTGACGGTAATGCAGTGTGTTTCCATAAAAATATTATTGTATGCTGTGTGTTATCCATCTTTGACTCAGCATCATAACAGACACATTTATGTGGAAAACTCTAATGGGCTCAACAAAATATTGGCGGGAAGATGGCTGCGGACTTGAGCTCTCAGTTTGATGACCTTTGAGCACAAGAAGGTGGAGGAGAGAGAGATGGCAGAGTGGATAAGAAGCAACAAGAAGAGCAAAGGGGAGCAGCAGAAGAGAGCATATTAACAAACTGCACTTCACACATTTCTCACCCCATCCAGCAGGCATCTGAAGAGCACCTCAAAGGCCCTTACCTGAAATTCATGTCAGCTGATCACACACAGGAACACACACACACACACACACACACACACACACACACACACACACACACACACACACACACACACACACACACACACACACACACACACACACACACACACACACACACACACACACACACCAAATACTCTCCCACGCTCTCCTTGCCTCTCTCTTTCCCCTTGCATCCTCTGTCATTGACTCTTTGACCAAGGATTATTTTAATGGTTCATCTGTCGGATATTATAATAACTAAACTAGTATGCTGTACGGCTATGCATCCTGAATGCAAATATATCTTTTCTTATGTATCCGTCTTTACGTTGCCCTCCAAGCCATTTTTTCTTTTTTTTGCTTTTCTCCAATTCCCTGAGCCAGTGGTTTGTGACTCTTTCCATTTGAAAACGTCAACAACAGTTTCCCACAAGAAAGAAAACAAAACTAGCAGCAGAAAAGTCATTATATTGTTTGTACAACCTCTTATGATCATCTTATCGTGCCTTGTTTCATTAAACCAATTCACTAAGACCATTTTTGTTTTGACCGCTCCCTTTAGTTTATTGTAAAAATTGTTGATAGTGCAGTCTATCCTGCTGAGTATCGACAACATGTTCTACACCTCTCTAATAAATTCTAATATGAACAAATAAACAGCTTCCAAATGAATGTTGTGGAACAAAATAGTATAGCAGATCATTCAAAACTGTGAAAAAGGTATAAAGTTGCATAAAGTTAAATATTAGTATATGTTTGTAGAACAGGAGATATCATATTTAGCAACATCCCTTCACTGCAGCATTAAATACTCTTTACTTAATGCTAAGGGGAATTATATAGTGAATAGTTTTATCACAAATGGCAGGAAAAAACGTGTCATTTAGTGAGTTTAAACTCTATCTTTAGAATGGACAGCATATATGAAATGGATTCTAGTACAGACGTCAGAAATGCCAGATACAACATACACCAACGAGAAAATGAATCAGCTTTTACACATTCCCTAAAAAGTTGACTTTTAGAGATGAAAGGTTTGCTGAAGACACTTTGATGATTTGGAAATTCTATTATGCAATATAAGCTTGTGTTTAAACATTGAAAGGTCTTTTAAGTGCAAATATGGGATTAATTCAGCTTGAGGATTTTTGACATCAGCCCAGCGGCATTGCTAGATATTTGGCAGCTTTTCTTTTCTATAACAATCTCATGTTGTTTGCATGAGCTGTATTTGTTTCGGCACATGAACCTTTGTATTTGATGCCAATGAAAGCCATTTGAACACGAGTGAGAGAGAAAGGGATGAGAGAGTGCAATAGAAAAAGTGTGCTTTTAGATCGGTTTCTGTGGTGATTTTTGGACAGAACATCAAAAAAAAAACAGCAGAGCTACAAGACAGCTTGTGCTGTTTGCATCATATCTCACACAAACACGCATACACAACATCAATACGTTCACAACCCCTCAGCATACACATAACACAATCACACAAATGCAGCAAATCATTCATCCATCTTTTATGCAATGATGCACCACACATCCGCACCCCTTTGTAAATTGCAGCTAATGTGTACGAGAGAAAAGGCGGGGTGAGCAAAGCGAGAATACAAAAGTAAAGGAGTGTGTGGGAGCAGAGGCAGATGAGGAAGACAGGAAGAGAGGCATGTGAGACAGGTACAAGAAAATATGGAAAGAAAGAAAAAGAGAGACACTATGAGGTCAGACATTGGTCTTTCTCCAGGATATTCTTCTTTTTTATTTCTTCTGTGTTATTGTTGTCCCTTTATAGCATTCTCCTCATTTCCATTTTATTCATGCTATCCTTCCATTCCCTTTATACTTAGTTTTTTGCTAACCATCATTATTCATCCACAGAGTTCCATTAAGACAGAGCTGGTCTAAACTGGTTTCTGTCATGTTGTCTGGTCTCATTTACATTTACATTAGGTTTTAGGCATGCAGCAGATGCTCCCAGCCAGCAAGTCTAAAACCAATGGAAGATCCCAAATATGAGCTGGACGACAATTGCAATGTGTTTTGCTGTTATTTTGTTGTTGTTGAAACAAACCAGATCATGCAGATAGATGAGAAAAACAGGAGGGAATGAGAAGCTGAATCTGAGGGCAGTTTTCTTCATTAGATCGCCACACGTTTTTGGCTTTTTCCCCCATTTAATTTAAGTTTTGAATCATAAAACAATTTTTTCCACAATTTCTCCCTGGAGGTTTTTAAAAAATATTTTGACAAGGAAACCTCAAGGTCCTTGGAAATGTGCAAGCTATCTGGTAGTATAAAGGAAGCATGTACTAGCTGCAGCATTACATTTAACACATCATTGCGTCAATAATTATAATTCAACAATACACCATATTATGCAGAAATGAGTAAGAATGAGTATTTAGCTTGTGTAGGCTACTTTGAGGACGTTATGATGCTAATACGTGTTTTCTTTTACTTGAAATGTTACACAAAATACAATATTTTTTGACTTGTAACAGAGTATTTAAAAGAAACTGGTGTAACAACTTTTTTCTTTGGCAAAAACATCTTCGTCTACCACTGACAGAAACAAGCTAGGAAATGTAAAAGGTATCAGTTACGTTTTCTACCGACTGCCTTTAAATGTATCTTGGCTACTGGCAGCTACACGCTTTACGGAGAAAAAAACAAGAGGCGATAAAGAATATCTGAAATATAGGCTAAAGATCATTATACAAATGTAAGTTGTTTTATTTTGATAAGAGGAAGCCGAGTTTTCTCTATTTATTGATTTATGTCTTCAACGGTTAGCTAACTTCAAATTACGTAGCCTACTGAAACGTTAGCTAAATTTGACATGCTATGTTAGGCTTAGCTACATAAAAAAAAAGGATTAGCTTCCATGCTACTCTGCGACTTAGGCCTACATGTTTTTTCTGAATCTTTTTACTGTTTCGTATAGAGGTGTATTATTAGCATTAGTTTAGCCATATGATGTATGTTAATTTAGCCTTTCAGTTATAATGGAAGACTTCATTAAGTTTGTCAGAGGTCATTTATGCTTTCTAATTATGTTAAAGAGAGGATATTTGATCAGCGCATGACATTATATCGCTTAGCTTACTTGGTTAATTCATTCATATCCAATTTGTAATTAGCCTCCAGTGAAAATGCCCGAATTCCCCATGTTAGAGTACGTTTGGCTTTTCATAGCAGGAAAACTGCAGACTTGATGGAGCACTGCAAGCTGGCGTAACATGCCTTCTGTCAAAACAAACAAAAATGTTCTCATATCAAAACTAATACTACGATACTATCAAGTATATTAAAGTGTATATATCAAATACAGTATGCAAAAATATCACAATGTCCCACTATATCCGGATGCATTTTTCGGGATGCAAGAAACCACACTTTTCTGGCTGTTTTGACCCACAATCCATTGACCATCAGTTGAGTAAACACTATACCTAAATAATCTGCGTATTGAATTCAACAACACCTACTTTGCAAGAGCTACAGTAAATAACACAAAACAAAAAGCAGCCCTGGTGGCAGTTTATTATTTTCTTCTTCCTTTTGACCACCTAGGCGGTTTGTTTATTTTGATGCTTTCCCTTGACAGGTAAATTACAACAGGATTTTATAATGGCGGTATCCATTGTAACTCTTCGATGAACAACTTGTTTACAATACTTAAATCGTTTTTTCGATTATATCTGTCTGGCGGGAAAAAAAAGGTAAAGGCCTTGTTTTCATATTGAGGCCAGTGTATTTTCAAACATGGTCCTGTGTCAGCTGAGGAATTCAAAGACTGCCTGCCTCATTTTGTGAATCTCAAAAACAGACGGGGATATGTCTCTCTGTTGGAGCTGCTTAAACCCTTGACAGTCATCACATGTTGAAAAATTAAAAAGATACTTGGATGCTTTTGGTCACAATAACTAAGATGACTTTAATCCCCTCTCATTTTCAGCTTACTGTAAAACGTGATGTGAGAACTGGTTTAATGTTTTACCTGACAGCATTAAATTATGCCGTACATGTTTCAAACTGTACAAGATGTCCCTAAAGCCTTCTTCAAATTCACACTGCTAACCATATATTTGCCCTTTTCTTTCAGTAAGTCAAAGCGGTCTTGCTGGGGATGTTTGTCCAGATCCTGGAGTTCCAGAAAATGGCAAGAGGATGGGATCAACCTTTCAGTAAGTTCCCTCTATTCCAGACTCAACTGCTGTCAGTCAATCCTCGTCAAATGAAATATATTAAACAACAACAAGTGCCTTGGATATTGTTGATCTTTTGACCAGCACGTGGATCAATATCATATGCATATAGATACCAGACTGCAGAAATGTTCTCACACAAAATGTTTTCCGGCAATGGACTAAATCTGCAAACCTGGCAGAGAAATTGTTTGGATGACATTGGAGACGGGTGATTCTTACTACATGTATACATTTTGTGCTATGTTGATGTTGTTGCAGTTCTTTTTAAGTCAGAACAGCTTAGTTGCCAGCACAACTAATCAAAAGAATCAGGAGAGAACCTCGTAGACTGGAATTTTTTTGACTGATTAACTGTTCACTAAGACAAATTAAATATTGCTGCAGGCTAAACCAACAATCTATTTATAAAAACACAAAGTTTGCAGAGTTGTTCCCTTTCCCTGGCTTAACAAAATACCTGTATGTGCAATGGGTGAGGACACAAGCTTGGAAAGCTTAGTTTAGATCTGATTTCACCTCATGTTTTAAAATAATAATGTTTCTGTATGTCTAGATTATTCAGAGGTTGCAGACAGTGTGGCTTAAGGGCCCAGTTCAGACTTGAAGTTATTTCTTCATAAACCAAAGTTTGTCTCTTCCCTCTTCTTCACTCATGGGCATTCTTTAACTCCCAGACAGAGTGAGTACAACTCTGTTCCAGTTATGGTCCCAGAATTGGTCCAATGAGCATTGCTATTCCCCACGAAATATCTTAGCCATTTTCCATGAGACTGAAGTGTTTTTTGGTTTATGCATCATCATAAATAATGTCTGTCTGTTGGGGACCTTTTGTTATAGCTCTGGCTTTTTAGATGTGAACCACCTTATGCAACTGGCTTATGATGAACCTCAAATCTCATATATTTCCATTTGCAGTGTTTTAAATCCTCCTCAAGGGGAAGGCTATTTAGTTCTCTAAAGCAAATTCAGCACACTCAACCTGTGTCACTTATAGGAAAGCAAATGATTAGCTGATTGATTTCTTCACCAGAGGAGACTGAAATTTGGCATGGTGGTCAAGTGTGTGTGAATGCATCATTTCAAGTTATATTGTAAATGTGTGATTGTTTTAACAAAAAAGAGTAATGACATAGAGCAAATGATCTGGGCAGCCTGTCCAGAGACCCACTGTTAGCCTTCAGCATTTACCAATTTGCATTACTTATGACCCTCCAGGAGGTTTAAAGTGTCATTACCTATATTAGGGTTATACACAGAGAATGGGAAGTCATTTAAAAAAAGTAGAATCTTCGCTTATAAACAAGGACTTGGTGGTCATGGGGATTTTAAATGATTCACTCCATGGTGTCTGCTATCTTATCAGGAGAAAGGAAGACATTATTTCATTTAGTCAGGAGTGAGCAATTAGAAAATGATCACCTCTCCCTATGACTCAACCACTTAGCATCAGTGCCGGCTAAATTGCATATATGTTTTCTCGTTATTGTCAGAGAATCAAGACGGGCAATACTTTTTAACCTTTTTAGACATTTTTCAGGCCCTAAACTCTTAAGGATAATCATCTTTTAATCTCCAGCTGCTGGTTTTTCTTTACCACTAGCAACTTTAATTGCAGACACTCTGCAGGACTTTTAGTGGAGTCAGAGTTAGTGAAAGGTCATTACCTCAGTGTGTGTTTGTGTGTTATCTCTGAGAGTCTATGTGCCACTTTGTATGCATGTTGGCATGGATGTGGCTGGTGTATGTAACAGATTTGTATGTTATCATCATTAAGCTTTGAGGAGCAGGAACTGGAACAGAGTTGTGGTGTGAGAAATAGAGAGAGAACATTGCTGCAGAGAAAACAAAAGAGTTTTCACTGTTGGGCAGTGGAGAGCTGCGTGTGGCTGTCACTTAGTGTGTCACGGCAGCTTTGATTCACTGACTTCCGCATACACAACTGCAGCGGAAAGGTTTTTAGTTCTTTCACGGAAACAGAGATAATAACAAAGTTTTCTTTCCTGTAATTGTAAATTTCACAGTAAGCGGCTGGATGGGAGTTATTTTCAGTGTCATCAGCGTCCCCAAAGTAGCAGAAGCTGTAAAGTGAATGACCCAACTCTCCGTGACAAAGGCACTAACAGAGAGATTTGGCCAGGCAGTGCAACTCTACAGTGTTTAACAACAGGGTGGAGCCACTGAACACCCAGAACCCTACGTAGCAAATGTTTGGCCAGGTGGTAGACTGTGGTGTGCACCAGCGGGGTGGAGACATTAAGCTTTGCAGATAAGACACCATGCAGACTTCCACTCAGATGGTTGAATGTCCCTCTCACGTGGTAGACAGCGGGGTGTTGGAGAAAATGAGAAAACAGGAATGATAAGAGCAAATGATGAGAGAGAAGGCCAGATAAGTGGAAAAGGGAAAAAAGTAACAACGAGAAAGAAAGGAAATCAGTCATTGAGAAAAAGGCATAAGTGATAAAAGATAAAGGGTCTTACATTAAGAGAGGAATTATAGATCCTAATTGGGTGATCTGTGGAGACAGATTTGTTCCACAGGGATCTAAAAGCCACTGCATCATTAATATCACGGCCATCATTCATACATTACGTCTACAATTATCTTCCTCCTCAGTTCTCTTTAAGACATAACCATGGATGGAGTGTAAGAGGTCTCTACAAGTGTGACAATATCACGCTTAAGAAGCAGTGAGTGCTACATTTTATAGAGCTTCTACTGTTTTTTGACTGGTGTTGTTCCTGTTGTGTGTCCTTTATACAGAATTGGATCCAGCGTCCAGTTCAGTTGTGATGACAGCTATGTACTACAAGGATCTAAAAGTATCACCTGTCAACGAGTCACTGACACGCTGGCTGCCTGGAGTGACCACAGACCAATCTGCAGAAGTAAGTTTCACCTGTCATTCCCTCTGAAACTGTTATTGCTAGGTGTCCATGCATTAGAGTTTGAGCTTGTTCATACAATAGGTTCATGTCCGCCCACAGCATAAGGACTTGTCTTTCAAAGCACATCAGCTGCTCCGTTTCGATTGGCATTTAGTCTTGTTTGTGTTTGGATTGTATAATGTTTGCATAAAGCAACTATGTATATCTTTACGTAGCATCACCGATAACAACTTTGTCCCACATCAGAAAATTAGGATATATAACAGATTGATATTGACATATTCATACAGTAAAGTTGTGCTTAAAGACATTAAACCATCAACCCTGATGTCCAGCTGTCATCCCCCCAGAGGACCAACGGGCAAAAACTGATACTGATACTAGACTTGCATGTTCACCTTAAGGCAGAAGTGTGTCACGTGAATGCAACCTCATGGCCTTTAAACGTGCTTCTAATAGTTGTTGGTTATCAGTGGAATTTCAAGGCAGGAATGTGTAAGCTTTATTAAAGTTTGGCTACACAAAGGGTGTTAGACACTTTCGTTGTTAGTTTTTCTTTCTTCCGGGGATTTGTTGATCATAATAAAAGGATCAAAAAAGCCCAGCCTATGCTACCGTGTTTACTGCTGCCTGAGATCCCCGTACTGTTGTTCCAAAGCCGCAAATCCCTGATGTCAAACCTCTGTTCACCTTCAATTATTAGCCTGGACACTGAAACCGTCACAAGGTCCCTGTCTGAGCTCCTCTGCTCAGGAGGGTTGAAAGGTTCAGACCATACAATAACTGATAGCTCTCCTTGCAAAGCCATTAAAAAAAACAAAGGAATACAACTAAACCAGTTTGTTTTAAATGTACAACGGCATACACAATAGACTTGATTCATCTAAAAGGCCTCTGATTCTTTTCACTGTATAACTGCTAACATGTTGCCTGAATGTTTAGTGCTTCATTACTTAAATCAGGCTCCAGACCTTTGATTCACTGCCCATACTTCTCGACTTTTCTGCATTTAAATTCCTCTAGTTTTGTTCTCAAAGATGACTGTTTCCATGGTAGGAAAATGTTAAGCTTTGTTGACTTGTATCTAAGTTACAAAAATAACAATTCTAAAATAGGACTTTTGTATTCCATCCATTTGGAAACTGTTAAAAAACAAACTGTTCCAGCTCATACTACCTTTAGGTTGTTTGCCAATAAAATTGTACGCCTTGACAAAACAAATCCAGATCCACACGTTTAAAGCATTTACAGTAAAAGACATGTGTCTAACTAACTACATCTGCAGCACTGACATGTGGGAAGCTGGGTCTGGTTCTGTTATTGGTCTTCCATTTTATAATGCAGAAGCTCTAAAAGTTGACTATCTTTGAAAACACAGTGAATGGTATCAAAGTAATTTACATTTGTTGTTTGTTGATGTGTTACGATCATGATTCACTTCCTGACTGAATGTCTGACTGACTAAATAAATAACTGTGTGAGAGGCAGAGCGATGATGCAGGGGCTCTCAATACCCACATGTTTACTGACAATACCCTGTTGGGTTTATTGCTTCACAATGAAAAGCCAGAGAGCATACACACCAAAGTGTGTGCACACAACACACACTTACATTGACAGCAAGTGTCCGAAGGACAATGTCACACACACTTCATAGTTGCAACAGTATTAGCCTTGAGCTGTGGGTGTTTGACAGACAGGAAGTCCCAGTGCTCAGACACACACTATAGGGTCCCTGTCAGATTGTATTATAGTGTAAGAGTGTGCGGTTCGGTGTTCTGTCTGTCTGTCTGTCTGTCTGTCTGTCTGTCTGTCTGTCTGTCTGTCTGTCTGTCTGTCTGTCTGTCTGTCTGTCTGTCTGTCTGTCTGTCTGTCTGTCTGTCTGTCTGTCTGTCTGTCTGTCTGTCTGTCTGTCTGTCTGTCTGTCTGTCTGTCTGTCTGTCTGTCTGTGACTGCAGGAATCTGCCTACATGATACCGGCTCTTCTTGTCAGAAAGAGACAGTCGATGACAGCAGAGTGAGACAGTCAGGGAGATGGAAGGACATGAAGATATTACACATTATTGCTAAGCTTATGTGGAAAGTTGTTTTTACTGATTACCTTTGAGTGATTATTTTCAATGTTCAATGTTTTTCGTGCAATACTTAGAATTAAAAGAAAAAAACATGATATTAAGAATGGTCAGAATGGCAAGAATGACCAGGTATGCCAAACGGATTTCTTTAGCTTTCGTAATGAAAATGAAAACAGGTCCTTAAACCTTTATTAACCAATATTTCTGATATAGATATTGCAAGTGAAAAACTATTGCTTCTACTACTACTGATAGTATGAATCCTTAACGATAAAATGCATTTCACTAAATGTAAGAATAAAAATATGACATTTGATCAAGGCTATTCCCTAATGGAGGAGTGGGTTCTTGTGCCATTGCATCAAATGACTAGAGTATCTACTTTAAGAGGATTTCTGTTTGTGCTTGAATCACAGAATGCTATCCTGCAATTTTGAAAGTATGACTGCATGTAGCTTTGTAGTGTATTACTAAATTCCGGATTGAAACACTTTTGTTTTTGTATTGAGTCTAATCATTACCATCGTCTTCCTCAGCTGTTTTCAGCAACAACTGCAAGATTTCTGTCCAGCGTTGAAACTGAAGAAATGTTGTCAGATGAGTAGAAATTAGATTAAGTATTGAGTAAAATACAGTGATCCCTAACATAAACTAAAGCAGTAATAGTTTTAAAAGTTGGATTTCACTCAGTATGAATTTGATATTCCTTCATGCAGATACAGAAAGTATGTTTGGGTTTTTTTGACTGTGGAACAACTTATTTTGTTACTTCAGAAACTACAGAAGGGTACATTTTGGATAAAAATCCCAAATTTAAAAAGTGATTTTTCAGTATGACAACACTGCACACCAAAGCAGAACGGTACAAATAAGGGAATATGTTTGACAGTGATTTATGCCTTGACATTTTCCACATCAAACATTGGTAATTATGGATAGGAACAAATACACACAGAGAAAAGTGAGCGCCAAGAAGCGAAAGAGAGAGGAAAAGAAAAGAGGCGGGTAAACTAAAGCAGGCAGGCAGAGGTTAAAGTTCCTGCGCCGTGGCTCTGCGGTGTATTGTGTTATCTGGTGCGATCTCTCTCCTGGGATTCAAACCCATGAGCCTCTCTCATTCTCTACTGAGACTTTAATGTTAATTAGAAGCTGGTCTTGGGGATGAATCGCCATGAATGTGTTCCTGTGTGTCCTTGTGTGTGTGTGTACCTGTGTGTATCACAGTGTGTTTCAGCTCTCTTTTCTAATTAACAGGCAGATCAGTCATCGGAGGTCCTCCTCTCTCTCCCCCCTTTCTCCCGTGGTATTTTTTGTGCCTCCGTCTCTGTCCTGCCTCCTGCCCTTCCTCCTTTTAATTTCTTTTCCCTCCCTTCCCTCACAATATAATCTTTCGCCTTCTCTCCTCTCTCTCTTTCCAACCTCTCTCCCTCATGTATCCTCACTTTGTCTTTCAACCTTTCTGTATTTGCAAACTTCCTTGCTCTATTATTTCAACTCATCTCTGTCTAACTTCTCACCCCCACTAGTATTATTTCTTTTTTAGTCTCAGATGCTTTTTCCTGTATGTCATGGCCCTTCCCCTCCTTCTAATGGCAGCGATCGCCTCCAGCTAACTCATTATATAGATAAAGGGCAGATGTATGACCAGATAAAACTTCCTCCCAATGATGACAGTGCTGGTTGTCTAAAACTGACTGAAGACTGTTGTAATAAAACTGTGCCTGAGAGAGGGGTTTTAAGGGTACTTTTTTGACATACTCCACAAAATATCTCTTTAAGGCAGTAACACATGTGTGACTTATGAGGTAATGAACGCATTACCCTAGGTATCATACAGGACAAAATCAATGTGGGTAACATAAAGCTCTAGGAAAGATATTATACAAAAACTGCTGTTGAGTAACGTGGTCGCTGCAGGATCAAAGGTATCAAAAGCAGAGTGAACATAACCATTATTAACAATAGATGAATTGTATTGTTAGTATGTTAGGCTAGTGTGAAGCAAAAGCTATTGAATGAATTGCTATAAAATTCAAGTACATGTACTTTAGATGGACCACAAAATACAAATTCAGTTGATTGTGTTGATCCCAAGTCTTAACCTGCTTCAGGCGTCCTTGGATTGTCATTTTGCAAATATTAAGTTACGTGTTGATTATTATTGCAACATTCTCCAGAGAGAAGCCTCACATCTTAAGATTAGACAATGACTGACTTCATCCTGGATTGTAGTTTTTTCATTTGCTGTTCCTTACTTTTGGGTCCTCGTGACCTTCGAGTATTTGAAGAAACTGTGTCTGTTCGACCAGACATGGCCTGATAGACAAAATATGACCAGGCATAATTGTGTTCTAATCAAACCCAGTCAGGTGGTTGCTGATATGTCAGTCATCGGACGACAGCCCAAAGTATTTTCTGCCACTGCAAATGGATCTTGGTGTTGTTATGGATTTGTATTGTTGTATCAATACCAAATATGTCTAAAAGAAATCACTGTCTACTGTTTAGCTGTAAGAAGTTCTCACTAAATGTCCACAGTGTCAGTTTCAGTTGACATTGAAACCTTTTCCTCCGTCGCTGACACACTCTTCCTCTGTCGCATCTCTTTAAGGGACAATGCCATTTCCAATCTGTGAGTGTAATTTTTGATTACCCCATTAATCTCTTTTAAAACTCTGTCTCTCTTTTGCTGTCTTCCTTTGTAGCTCGTACCTGTGGCAGCAATCTAAGGGGGCCCAAAGGGGTCATAACTTCGCCTAACTACCCTGTTCAATATGAGAACAACGCTCACTGTGTGTGGGTCATCAGTGCAATGGACTCTGAGAAGGTGAGCTCATTTTCATTACTTTATTCTCCTTTGTTTCAACAGGCATTTCAATAAAAAAGGTCATTATGATCTGACGAGGGGGAAATAAATCTTCTATACTTTGAATTTATCGGCTTTTTGGTGATCTTAACACGCCTATACTTAACCTTTGAGAGACTTCACTTGGTGAGTCAATGTTAATCTGCCAAAACAACAAATGTCATGAATAGACTAGTAGATTTTTTTAGATTTAATTGTTCAAGCATATTTAATATTGGGTCTTTATGGTTACAACTGTAAAAAGGATGTTTGCAAATGATCAGTATTACGAAAGATCTGCACCATGTGCTGAGAAATGACTTTAATGCATGCTTACATGTATTGTGGCTACAGTTAAAACCGGAGTGACGAGAGGCTAAAACAGACCAGACCAGACCATGCTGTGATATGTGCTTTATTGTTGCCTCCATTGCTGAGCTCATGATCACCACATTGAATGCAGTGAACTTTGTTGTTGAGTAGTTGTCTTTAGGACATATTTAATTCATATACCTGAGGGAAAATAACTCCAGTTTCTTAGTATGCAGCTTTAGGTATCATGTTATCTGCATGTGTCATCACACACACTGTCTGAACTTCTTCTCGCCTTGCCCAGTTCCTCTGCTCTCTAGTCTTTACTTCTGCTTGCCTCACATCTCCATCCTTTATTCTCTTCTTCACTTCACATCTCTCGCTCTGCTCTGCTCTCATCTACTTTTTCCTTATATCATCTTATTCCCTCTTTTCAATTTGATTTGCCTAAAATGTTAAGTTTGAAGATGCTGAAAGTAGAAAGAGCGCTAAGAAAAAAAATAGAGCAAGATGGGCACTGAGCTCGTTGAAAGCTACAGAGGAAAAGAAAAATGAAAAATTGGGCAGAATGTTCAGATAGCTACCTCACTATTAAAAAGTGAACACCAGGAAGAGAGAAAAAGGAAAAAGTATGAATGTCCAAGCAGGTACTTGACATGTGGCATTGAAGTTTTCTCTAAAGATGGATGGAAATGGAGTTGGAGTAGGATGGAGAAATGGTGAGTAGAGAGAAAAAGGAAGGAGAGAGAAATGGGCTTTGTGTGCTCTCTTCTGTGTCTGTCTGACCTTGATAGAGAGAAATGGCAACATACAGCTGTGACCAAGTTTCACCCAAGTGTAACTGTATGTCTACGTCGATTTATCTAATTCACCTAACCATGAGACTCTGGTGTCTCTGCACTTTAGGTGGAGATTTTAGACTTTTTCCAAACTATAATTGGCAGAAGTGTCTACATATTTAAAAACCATTTGAGCGTGACATTAGATTTGTAGCCTTTGTCACGTGTGTTTAATGTATGTGTCTTCCAATAAATCATAGCCATTAAAGTAACGTTTTAAAATTTGAGACTGTTGCATGTTCTCCATCAATACCAATATATATATATATATATATATATATATATACATATATTATTATTAGTGCTAGTGATTGGTGTTAGATAGATGGGTGTGTGTGTGTTTGTTTGTTTGTGTATGTGTGTGTGTCTGTGTCTCTGTGTACCTCTGAGTGTATGTGTGTGTGTGTGTATTTCTTGGGGTTTAAGAAGAATATAATACAATAGAGTATAATAGATTCACATAGCCTTAGCTTATGACAGATGGAATGCATTTTGTGTGTGTGTGTGTGTGTGTGTGTGTGTGTCTGTGTGTGTGTGTGTGTGTGTGTGTGTGTGTGTGTGTGTGTGTGTGTGTGTGTGTGTGTGTGTGTGTGTGTGTGTGTGTGTGTGTGTGTATGTTGAAAATGCTTGAGGTTTTAGAGCACTTTAAGAATGTGCTATAATGACAGATTATCAGCTACTACAGCTGCTGGCATTTGCAGAATGTCACTATCTACATCCACAGAAGGAGCGACAAGGACAGAGGCAAACAAGAGGATAAAGACAGTTAGAGACTAGACTGGAGTCGAGTGGAATAGGGAAGCATGGATTATAATCTAAATTAATGGCACATTGAATAAAATGCCCAATAATCCATTTTACAATGCATACTCATGTATATATCCTCCATTTACAAAAAAATAATGTATAGGGTGTAATCCTTCTTATTCCACCACTTTGCGACTCAAAAGGTTTCAAATGTAAGATAAGTAGCTTAGAAAGTCGATACAAATGTAAATTGTTGATCTTTTAGGTTGAATGAAAAGTGAAATTTAAAAAGCAAAAGATCAGTTGTGCTTTCTTCTATTTGTAGATTTTCCCAATCTATTGTTTATTTAATATTGGTTATTGTTATAATATTATCTACATATTTACAGTTTTAACTTGACATGGATTTGTAGTCCAAATTAAATGTCTTAAAATTGGAAAAGAATTTAAAGTGTATAACAAAAAGAAACGAAGCACGAAATATTGATGTATTCTCAATAAGCGCCATCTACTGTCTAGGGATATCCTGAAAAAAAATCAAATGCCTTAATCAGTATTTCCATTTTTACGATCTCATCTCTTTATTTGGACAGTCATCTATTTTTAAAGGACTTTAACACGTTTTAATTCACATCTTTAACAATCATATCTTCCTTAAGTAAAATACATTTTTCCACTCAAAATTGATCTTTAATCATAGTTATTTTTTATACAGGGAGTGAGATGATCAAACACAACTCATATTCCTCTATTTAAGTGGTGGTTGATTCCATAGGAGAAAAATGTTGTCCTTTCCTGGTCAGTTAAAGAGAACGTACGGGAAAACGCAGGCAAAAAGAACAAGGTGTTTAAGAGGAGTAAATAAAAACGAGTTCAATTAATAGCTGTCATTTCTGTAGACCTTTGTTCTTTTCATAGATTCACTCTCAGACTCTTTGTCTCTTCTCCTTCTTCTCTCCCTCGCCTCTGACTGACTATTATTCCAGATGGCTTCTTTCATCAATAACATGCTGTAAAAAATTGAGAAAGAGACAAATGTTTTTATCGAAGTTTCCATGCCTTATTGTTTCGTCTTTGTGTAGCTCACCTGCACAAGTTTCAATAAGTGCTGGCTGCTTGTGTGCCTGTTGTCATTCTGTTAAGTTCTGAATGAAAGCAGAACAATCAATACAGTTTGTAATGGTCTGACAGCCTGTCTTCAAATGCTGTGAATGTGCTTTGAATGCTTCTATGTGTGTGCCTGTGTTGTCATTTGTGTATGTTTGTGGACAGGCACCTGGTTGTGTGTGATTTTATAAATATTGACTGTGTGTTTTCTGTCTGCCAACTTAATTGCTAACTGCCAGAGCTTGTGAAAAATATGTTGTCGGGTAAACTGTCAACTTTCAGGTAGTAGAGAGGAAAAACTGTGGAGCAGAAAAAAGTACTTAGCAATGTTGTTGTGAATGTCAGTCATTTGATTCATCAATATGAAACAGATAATTATTTTGTTCAAGTCTGAACCGTGCCTGACTGCTCTCACACATACACCCTTAAACGCATCATCACACATGCCCATTAGGCCTCTAATCATCGCTGTCTTCCTCCTAATGAATACATATTAGAGTGTGTGTGTGCGGGTGTTATTATGGTATTGGATGTTGGGTCATTTTCATGCATGGATCATCATCATCACTTCATTGTTGGCAGGACACATTCTGTGACATTCTATCAAAATCTGTTAAATTTGACTCAATACAGAAAGTGTTGCCAATAAAGACTGATAAAGTCCCTAACCAGAATATGCTGAGGTCCAGCCTCGTTTTACAACAGTGCAGTGTTTTACAACATGACTGCAAAAAATCCTTCAGGCTGTTACAGGATCCAGACACAATACTCAATATTTACCTCATTATCATAATCATATAACAAAAAACAAAGTCAGTCTAGTATCTGTAAACCAGAAATAAATAGAAATGATCACTCCTCAGAAGTAGCTTTTTTTTTCGCTCTGACCTTTAATTTGAGCTTTTATAACATTGTTTGCTTTAATTTCACTACTTCCTGTTCTGTAGGTTAAGTTGAACAGGGAAGATTGATCTGCGAACTGCAATGGGTTGCTACAGCAGAGAGTTGTATTTATTTTTATTTTCCAAATAGGTTGACTTCAGTGTTGGATTATTTAAACCCTGGGTGATTATCTAAGTGTTGTCTCCTGTTTGTGCCTATTTTTACTTGTGTGGCCTCTTTCGGAGATTCAGCAGTTTTGTTAGGGAGCACAGTGTTGTTGTTGTTGTTACAGACAGAAATAATGCCCTAAGCCACACAACAGAAGTTTCAATTGTATATGACTTTCCTGCTGGATGTGTCCTTTCTGTGTGTTACTGTAGCTTCAGACTGACAGCTACCTTTTAACACTGTATATGTTGATGTACTGTAGTGGTAGGACTCCACTGCTGCTACAGTGAGGGACTGTGTACATTCTGAATCACTGCACACTATACAACATACAGGCCACAGCTCAGTGAGGGTTTTGATCCCACATACTGAGCAAATGCATCAGTAAAGTGCAGAGTAAATAACCATCAGTGTCCGTGGTAATGGAAAAACATTCACCAGTAGCTGCCTAATTAGGACATTATCTCAATTCAAGGCTTTTTGCTATTCTGTAATTTGGCAGCCTGAATGACAGTAATTCACTGTATAGCTCTGTCTCTGGCTCTCATCCCTGAACCTTGCACTTCGCTACCTCACGAGGCTGTCCGTGGTGATGCATGCAGGTCCCACTTTTCAGTTATGTGCACTTACTATATTTACCATGTGAATTACATATATTATGGAGCTGGATGAAAGCAGTAGTGAGAAAGGCATCTGCTTGAATCCAGAATTGTCAAAGTACATTTCTCAACCCCCACACTGCTGGTTTGATGTTTTCTGCCGAATCACTTTATCGATTATGATGCAGTTTCAGGAGGGCTGTCACACAGCTGTTGCTCAAACCTAGTTTGCAGTTAATTTTCCTTAACTGTCCAGCCAACAGGTCAACAGCACTCAAAGGTGCCATAGCACCTCGACGAGGGAGTTATTTCACCAGGCAGCCGCCGTTTACCTCCTTACCACTTAAAGCAGAGGTCACCTCAGGGCAGGATTGCAACATAAACATGGCACATCTGGGTACTTTGAGGCCGGCATCCCAGCCAGCCTATTATTACATTGACTGGTACTTTATTTGTCCCACACGGAAACTCACTTGTCAAAGCACATTACAATACACAACAACAACAAAGCTCAAAAACATTGACATATAAAGTCAAGAGGCATGATGTTAAAAAACACTTGAGAGGAAATAAGTCACTTTGGCCGAAATCAAAGGAATTCAAGTCATTCTTCTTTTTCATTACCCAGCACAAAAACATGCAGGTCAGGTAAACGGTTATTGGACAGTTGTAAATCTATTCTTTGTGATTGCCTTACCATCATTATATGTTGTACTCTGCCCTCAGGTCAGTGCTTAGTGCGACAGATCCTGGTCCGCAAGACCTTGGAAAACTTAAGGCATTTATGCAAAGTGCAGCCAATTCAAACCACCGTCTTTTTTAAATGAGAGCCTGGCAGTAGACCATGAGAACCATCCACATGACAATTAGTGAAATAAGAAATAAGTCAGTCAGTTAATGAGCTGACCCTACAGCTAAACCAGCTAATGCTGTGGCATCGGACATGGCCCTCTATGCACTTTGAGGGGCAGCAGTCACCTCTTTGTGCCGGTTAACTATGACTGTAACACCGCTGATCTAATTGAATTGTCCATAAGCAGTGGCTTGGTATGCATCCTGCTTCTATGCCAGTCCCTCGTTTCGCCCCTGCACGCTGTGTAGCCATTATAAAATATACTGTTGTTGCAAGATGCAGTGCACTGTAAAGACAATTTCATACACTGTCTTGAGCAGCTATGGGCAAATAAGGTGCCTCTAAAGTTGTGTTTAGATTATCAAATAAATACTCCTAAAAAAATATATAGGATTGACAAAAAGGAATAAAAATAAGAGTACTTAAATCCTTTAGTACAGGCAGTGGGTTTTTCTTTACCCATTTACTTTTTTTTAAATGACTTTCCCAGCCATTAAGGGTGAGCTGCAGGTGTTATCCTCAAGTAGGATTTCAGGTGATCCTATACTCGTTTATTTGGTTGAAAGGCTTAATGTAATCTATTGGAAAAAAGTCCCCAGACAGAAATTGTGGCAGCTCACCAATGACTTAGCATAGCTGCAGTATCTCAGCAGGGAAAAACCTTGTACACTGTTTTCATGACAGCTGTTCCCTCTCAGTACTACTTGCGTCAAGGGGTCACCCGAGTGCATAGTTTCAACTTTTTCTTGACACTTAGTTTAGACCCAGGGTAGTAGAAACACATTTGAGCTTCGGTGGGCACAAACTATTTGTAAAAAACTTGCTATAGCCTGAATTCCATTGGGCCTGCATCTGAATTGAGCTTGTCTTCCCTAAACACATCCAAGTTAGGACCCGATATGTCACAGAAATAGTGGTATCATAATGTGCTGTCTTAAGTATGACACTATTATTGTGGACAGGAAGTGACAAATGCAATGAAAGATGAAGATGAAGAATGTGGTTTTTCCTCCCGTGTCAGTCTAGCATGCTCATTGTTACATCATCCAAGATAATAATTATCAGTGGTGTTGTTTACTCATGTCACATCGTATACGTTTACGGGTATTTTAGTGTTTGAATACGTTACCTCTAATGTCAGTTAGTATAACCTACTTCTAAAGATGTGCAGTCTGGCTTCTAAATATTGTCTTTTTCATTTTGATTCAACTTCTATCACGCTCAAAGGTTTAGTCTGTTTGGGGAATTACTCGACACCCTCCCTGCTTGCTTCTGTTTGGCAAGTGAGGCAATTTGTGAAAGTTTTATTTTGTTGGAAAATAATGTAAAAAATGGCATTTTGTCTTGTCTTCCAAATCTGTAGCAAGGAAATGCCTCAAATTCATCAAAGCAAGGTGTTGCCTTTCATGTGTTGTTACATTGAGAGTGGGTCAGTTGCAAGGTTAATCCAATCCGGAGTGAAAATAGTGACTATTTTGTTTATGTTGTTGTAGTTTGCTGCGTCCTACATTAATACAAATGCGGGGGTCACTGCCACAGAGATTGAAATGAAACCTTTGCCCATGGGCGCTACCCTTGGCAGGGGTCACCTCAGCTTATTATGTGGTTGAAATGGCTGACTGAATGTAATTCATTAGACGTGCAGCCACTGTTGACGTTTTAACAGGCTCCAAATCTTATTTTTAAGGGGAACCTATAGCAGCACAACAGCATTGTTAGTATAGCGGGGAGGCTGCCCTCTAACCCAAGTAAAAATAACAATGCAGAGAATCATCTGACCTGCTGAAGTGCCCTTCAGCACAACAGTGAACTGATCCCTGACTTCTGCTGCTTAGGACAAATATAGTTCTTTCATTATTACTAAAAAACCTGATTGATTCGGATTGATGGATGGATACGTTTCTGGTTTAGTATTTGTGTGATCATTCCTCCCTACTGTTCCTGCTTGGCAGTGACTCAGCACTAGTGAAGCTTTGGCTCAACAAGGGCATTCAAAAACTAGTCCACCCAATTACAAGTGTGGGTTCTCTTGCAATATTTTCATGTTAGGTAACAACACTGAGGATCAGGCATAGAATGTAAAGCAGAATCTGTCTCAGATTGTTAAGTTGACTGCCAAATACATATCTGCTGTGAATTAAGGATCAGAGTAGGAGAAACATTACTATCAGTTTCTCTCTGGCTGTGATCATGCCCTGGAGAGACCCTAAAAATCAAGCCACTACCACTCAACTGTCTGACAGACAGAAAGTATTTGACTGTAGGTTTGGATTGCACAGTGCTCTTAACAATGTTTAAATGGCCTATTGAGCTGCTCTCAGCTGCTTAGCCACTTGGTAATGACTTTAAAGTGATAACGCTTCACTTATCCCTTCAAAGAGCATCCACCTTTAGACAGATCCACTGCTTTTTCCTGTAAGGTCCAAATTTGGATTGAACAAGAAACCCCTCTCCTGAAATACCTATAAATACTGCAGGAACTCAATAATACCATGGAGTTAAACATATTCAGACAAAGAAGTAGCTCAGGAGGTGGATGGTCGTTCTCCAATCAGAAAGACAGTGGTTCAATCCCCAGCCTCTGCAGTCAACCTGTCGATGTGTCGTCGGGCTAGAAACTTAATGCTCAATTGCTCCCGATGGCATGACCAACAGTGTGTGAGTGTGTGTGAAGAACGTTAGTCTCACTGAGCAGGTGGCCCTTTTTTTGTGTGTGAACGGGTGAATGCTGACTTGTAAATGAAAAAGTGCTTTGATGGGTTGCAAATATATGCGCTATATAAATGCAGTCCTTTTACCATATCTTTTATTGAATAAGGTTAGGATACATTTATCACACACTGTGAAGTGCATCTGGCAAATTCTGTACCAATGAGCAACCTTTATGAGAAGTAGTTAGAGGCGGAGCTAGATTTAGGAGAATCCTTAGTCCAAATGTGAATAGAGGATAACAGTATTGGTTAATTAATTCTCTCTGAATTAAAAAGTCTCTTTTCAATTGAATCACTTTTCTTTTTAACTCTCTCTTTTTTGTATTGTTTTGCAAATGTGCTTATTCCAGTTCTGGTAAACTGAAGTTTTCACCAGTAAATGGAAGTGTTTATTTTACTTAGCATCATTTGAGTTGGCTGCATTTAGTATACACTGTTTCCTGGCTGTATCTTATTTATTTATATACTTCATTTTTGGCGTAGGAGCATTATGTGAATTTGTATATTTGTCAATTAGGAGCGATAAACAAAGTTTACACTGTTGCATTTGAAGATATTTTAAGGGCTAGATAATTCTTTAGATCCTTTTTCTTTCAGTTGTATCTGTTTGCTTTCTTCCTTCATATGTAGTTTATTTCTTGCTTCAGGAAATAAAGAAGCTAATTGAATGTAGTTTGGGGTTGCAGGCTGCTCCTAATGTCTGTCCAAATGGGCCCGTTTGGATCTATTGAACAGCACTTAGCTTCTTGCTAATGACCTTAGTGTGATAACGTTTCAGTTCCTTCCCTTAAGTCTGCAGCCACCATGCAATCTGCCTTCACTGTCTAGACACACACACACACACACACACACACACACACACACACACACACACACACACACACACACACACACACACACACACACACACACACACACACACACACACACACACACACACACACACACATCCACAGCCACACGTACAGATAGAGATGGAAACATGTTGGCGCATGAACAACGAGAAACTGCGCTTAAACATTCAGTGAAACCAGCTCGACATTATCCTATATACCTGAGACACTTTCACACACACACACACACACACACACACACACACACACACACACACACACCCTCAATGCCAAAACATGTGGTAGATCTTCTGTTTCACTTAACAGAACTGCTGTACAGTTTTAACATTAACTGACTAGATTAATTGCAGAAAAAAAAGCATTCATTCATTTCAACTCGCCGTTGATGATGTCTCGCATGCCAATGTGCATTTCTCTGCATATATGGCAGCTGATTGGCAGTCTTTAACTGTCTGTTAAAATCAAACTATTAATTTGACTGTTATTTGACTGCCAAAAATGAGTTCCCTTGATACTAGAGACTAGAGACACAACTGGTGATGAGTTCAATATTGAGTTCTTCAAAAAAGCAATAGAAACATCTGAAATGTTTGATGATGATGTATCCGTTAAACTATTCTACAGAAACCCATGTGTCTCTTCAAACCTTAAGATAAAGGGATCATTTGGTACCAGAACACATAAACAAAAAAGCACAACAAAAGCATATTAATGCTCGCTGTGATTTGTTGTTAGCCAGGAGTTATTACCTCACAATACTGTTTTGCATTTTCCTCGCATTATTTTCTAGCCATTTTAGAAAAAATAAAGGTTGCCAGAGGCTTCAAAACTCAGTGTAGAAATAAGATATAAAGAAGATTTTTCTACTAGAATGAGGCTCACAATTATTGAGATGCATCTTGAACATGAGTTGCTGATCTAAAAAATAAAAACGTTTTTTATTGTAATGAACGCCCTTTGCTATATCATATTGCACTGTTTTACAGAAGGTGTGTGTTTATGAATACATTCAAACCTGTGAATACGGATCTCTCCAGTTACCGTGGCATCTTTGCCATTCCCGTCATGATGGCAGTAAATCCCTCCGAGGATTCCATATCCTTTTACATTATTTGAACATTTGCTATCCAATTTGATTCTGACAAAGCACGGCCAAAGGCTTAGCTATGCACAGCTGTTTACGCCGTGTTAAAATGATTTTTACATCCCTATCACCTGCGGTAGGGTTTTTCCTCTCTCTAGTGTGATTTGCCATGTGATGGATTCTCATCCACAACATCACATGTTCACGGTTCATATTAGTCCTCAATACTCCAGAGACTCACTGAATGCGACCAGCAGATTTTCTGAATGCTGCGGAAATCGGCCATCTCCCTTTCTGTCAGGGAAATGATCTAGAGCTAATAAATAATGGACAAGCAGCAAATAATAGAAGACCAGTATTACGGCATTTTAGAGGGCACAGTAGATTGATGATCCAGTGCTGTATGCATGCAACTACAGCCACAAACGTGCCTGCAAGTAAGGCATTAAACACATCGCTCGTCAGTGTTCAGCAGCAGAATGATGTGTAGCAGTGTGCAGCAGACATGGCTCCCTGAAGAGATTTGTTTAACTATGAATATAACAGAGGAAGCTGCCAAATAAAAGCAAGGCTTCTTTCTGTTTTGGAGGTATGTTCCTTCTCTCTGCCCTCATGCATTAAAGATGGATTATTTTAGAAATATCAATATGTCACTGTCAAATTAATTGTTATACCTTTGGCAGAGCAGCTTTAATTAAATTAGAGGATGGTCACAGCCAAGAACACTGGATGTCTCTTCCTCTCTTTAGTTTATCATTGCTCACGCTTTATTAAAACAGTGCTTCCGTATATGCTCCGACATGTGTTGCCTCCTGCTAAGAGGAAAACTTCTTCCAACAACTAGTCATTTTCTTCATTTTCTCAATGTACCTTGTTTTTCCAGATTCACTTTTACGATTGAATATACAGTCCTGCAGAGAATATGTTACTGCAGTATTGTTTCACTCATGAAGTTAATTGAGAAGAACACTACCCTCTAGGACTGTTTGTAGCTACTGTTGTGGAAATTCCACACTTAATCACCTTCTGGTAAGAAAAGAACAAATGTACAAGCTTCAAATCAAAGTTATGTAATTTAATAAAGAGCAGAGCATTTAACAGAATCAATCCCAGCTGGAGGCCAGATAACCTGCACAACCAATGTCGTACAAGGATATGACCCCGATCAAACATTAGACCAGATTCTTAAAGGGAAGGAAGAAGGGGAACAGCCAATCAAATTCTACATTACAGGATTCTAAAACAAAGGGGAAAGAGGGAAAAGGGGGGGGGCTAAATCATGGGATACAGGCAGATTTCATACAATAAAGATCTGACATCAAAGGAGAGACAGCCAGTTGTCTCTGTCTCAGCAAATGGATATTTTCTTAACAAGATGTAGATTCAAACTGTGGGAAACTCTTAACTGCAGAAGAAACTTACAGTGACATACAATTAAATGGGACTGTTATACATTTCTACGATACCTACTTTCTGCTCTGAGGTGATTTTCCTCTCTGCTGTAATTACAAATTACTTCTTGGAATGAATCAGACCTAATTAGCCGTGAGGTCATGAGGTTGGCAGAGCCTGCCTATCTTTTCTAAAATGATCTTTTTTTGTTTACCAAATACCACGATTCATTTAGTGTTATTAACATGCAGTTCTTAACTTCATGTAGCAATTTAATATACTGAGAACAATTAGTTTGTCAAACAGAATTCCCATTTCAATTCTAAGCTTTCACATGTCCCCAGTGAGACAATCATGAGTCTGTATTGCTGGGAATTGTGAATCAGCAAGAGGCCATATCTGCAGGAACTTAAGATAAGCTCTCTCTTTTGTGTCTTTCTTTAGCTTTTATCTCTTCTCGACTTTACTTTACCTCTCTCCTGTATTTATAACTCTTTCTGTGCTTGCTTTCTGTTTGTTCTTCCAGGTGATAAAGCTGTCATTTGAAGAGTTTGACCTGGAAAGAGGATACGACACACTTACTGTGGGAGATGGAGGGAAGATAGGAGACACTCGGAGGGTACTCTATGTGTAAGCACCACTTATATGTTCTGTCGTATAATATAGACACACGTTAATGGTGGCAATCGGAGGAATAATTGGAGACACGTGTGATATATTGGATATTGGATATTTACAATAATTTGATGTTCTTCCTTTAACTATATGGGCTGCAAACGGAATTCTATGTGTGCATAAGCAACGCTGTACACCAATCATAAATAAATCAATCAAAGGATTATTTAGTCTCGCTTTTAAGTGAAAAGGGATTAACCTGTAATGCTTATTAACAGTGTGCATTTGTGTGTGTAGACTCACTGGTTCCAGTGTCCCTGACCTCATCGTTAGCTTATCCAATCAGATGTGGCTACACCTGCAGTCAGACGATACAATCGGCTCTGCAGGATTCAAGGCAATCTACGAAGGTAGGGCCTCCTTTGAAATGAATGCAACAGCTTTTAAACCACTCTTTTCTTCCCCAATGTATCTGAAACACAAACTCACTCACACACACACACACAAACACGATGCATACTCTCACATAATGGAGTGTGAAAGTCAAGGCTTTGCTGACGGGGTGAACACAACTGTTGTTGTCTGTCCTTGTGTATACATGTGAGTGTGTGTGCGACTGTGCATTACGAGAAGGCAATAAATGAATTATGAGTCAATCAGTTGATCGTTTTGCTTGGTTATCTCTCATATTATACCAAAGCTGACACTGATAGAGAGATAAAGATGGTGACAGTCACAGTGAGTGAAGGTGAGAGGGAGATATTTAGATGTTCCTCTAAATATTTATCACTTAGAGCAATCCTTTTATAATATTTGTATATTTGATTATCCTTCTGCATCTCACCATGCCGGCTCCTTAAATCCAATTGAACTAAATGGAACCGGACTAAATTGGATTAACCGGAGTCAAAGAGTAAGAAAGGTAGAGAGAACAAAAGTATTTCATTATACATGTGACAGAGGACGAAGGACAACAATAGTTTGACGGAGTGGGACAGTAGGAGACGAAATAAAAAATTGAGTGAGAAGAAATTAACTCGGAGAGATCACAAAAGTGTGAGAGAGGAGAGCGTGAATTGTGGGGGGAGGAAGGTTGTGCTCTTGGTTCTGCTTAGCTATGTTTGATTCAATGATGCCACTGACAGAGGTGCCAGGGCCTGTTCAAGGGATTCAGCACAGTGTCGCTACAGAAGCCGAATTCAACTTAAACTGCGTGCAGGTGATATTTTTCACAGGTTACACATTTCCTTTGTTCAACGTGAGGTTAAAATTTGTCCTAAAAATAGTCAGGGTCTTTTTCCTCTTTAAAACTTGGCTGAAGAGATCAAACACACTTAGTGATCTGATATTGATTTGAAGACCATGACACATGTGACATTATGAAACTAAGAAAAGAGGAACCAAACTAAAAACAAAAGTAGTTAATAACCTCTAGACGACCTTTTCCCCGGGATAACTGAACATCCGCCTTTGGTGTGTTCTGTGTGCGTGTCCTTGCATGTATATATGTGGTGCTGTCACATCATATAATGTCACCATGTTACACACTCTGATCAGTTCACCCCGAGAGCTCTTAGGGTTTCAGCCCTGCAGGAAAACGCGCCACGTGTGTGTAGCTGTTCTGCTTTTGAATTCTCTCGTGCTACACTTGTCAATCACTGCAGCTCTGTGCGTTTTTGTGTCTGTATATACATGTTTGACAGAGAGAGAAAATTAGAGAGTGAGTTAATATCCTTAACACACACAGCCCATTATGATAATTGAAGCTTTCAGTGAAACGCTACTGCCAAGTTTCAGGCTGATGGCAATTGGCTGTGAAATGAGCAACGATGTAAATAATGTACTTACTTTTTAACTCATCAAATGACTAAAAATTAGCATTTGATGCTTTAAAGATTATTCTGTAGAATCTGAAGTGTAATTTTTACTTAGTAAAACAGCATCTGGCTGCATTACTGCAGATTGAGATCTTTATTTTGACGATGCTGTGAAAATCAACCTCAAAATGCATGCAATAAAGACGCATGAATAATTTATTGTTTACTGAAGTTTTATAAAAGTAGTTAGGTGAACCAACAAAATAAGGTATGCAGCAACTTTTCCGAGTGATGATAGGATAACTTTATCCCCAAAACGTTGGTGTGAATTGCTCACAGAGATTGATACCTTCGGTACATCCCTCTGCATTTTCCATTCCCCGCAAGTTGATTTACATATTGCACTGGCATGAACTGAAACCACATTTTATCTAAACGTGTGTTTGAATGTGTGTGTTTGTGTGTGTGTGTCCTGCTGTAATTTTGTTGTTGCCGGTGAATACATTTATCCTCTTTCTGTTTATCTTTATTTTCTCAGTAAATCATTCTCAATTATGTATATAACTTTGTAAGACATATGACATTTAGAAAGGAAAAGAAACAGAAGTATACAATGTTGCATTGAGTTGTAAATCTATCTTCCACATCTCAGTAAAACTCTTAAAACTTTGAAGTAGTTGAAATTGACAGAATATTAGAAATAGAAGGATGAAACTAAAAAAGTTGCAAAATAGTGGACTCAAGAAGTGGGTACTAACATAAAGACATGCTTACCAGGGGCTCAAGATCGTTGATATCCTTCCTGACACTCGTCAATTGTGTGACAGATAGCTCTTGGCCTCATGCACACACACACACACACACACACACAAACGGAAACACACACCAGCCATCTCTTTGAGTATTCTATTCTTGCGGATGTACTTACATCCCAACAGATAGTATAAAGTGTAGAACACACACACACACACACACACACACACACACACACACACACACACACACACACACACACACACACACACACACACACACACACACACACACACACTGCTCACCTTGAAATGTATTTGCCCAAAGCGAATTCAGAAGCATGGTGGAGCATGTGTTACGAGATGACAGACGTCTGGTAGAATGTCAAGTTTTAAAGGAGAGGAGAAAGGGAAGAGCAGCGAATAAAACCACACACTGCTAATAAGAGAAGGAAGGATAAAAGAAGAGTGACACAATGAATAGAATATGATTGCAGGCCAGTTTGGCAGTACTGCTAATGTGACACTCATGCCAATAAAGCACACTATATTGAATCAGATTTGAGGGAGCGGGAGCGATAAGAAGAAAATTGAGCTCAGAGGGAAAGAGGGACGGGACCAATTTGAAAAGAGGGAAACCAAAAGATAAACCATAAGAAACAAGGAGAGAGACATGTTGTCTCTCCCCTTGTTTCTTATGGTTTATCTTTTGTATGGGAGGCAGTCATATGCTATACAACGTCACACACATCAGTGTTGCTCTCTGCCGTCTTTACATCCTGCTGGTTTCTTAACAAGCGTGCCGTGGATCGGTGTGTGTGTGTTTGCATCTACCTGTGTGCCTCAACTATTTGTTTTGCCCTTCACAATTAAAGCAGAATTACACTATGATTACACTGATGACAATTAGCTGTGAGGTGGGGAACAAAATTCATTTCTCATAGGTTGTATTACATTTCACATAGCAACACAGCAATGTAAAATAAGAGACCCTTGGCATGTTCACTGTTTGTTCTGCTCCAGAAACAGTAATATCGTTGCTGACAGTCCTTCTTTTTAAGACTTTTCAGTACTTACCATCCATCAACCTGTTAACAATTAGGACTGCTGCCAGCTGTCTTTTAAGAAATTAGCTATTGCGTACTTTTAAATGTGGCCTTATTAAAAAGAAGTGTCTGTTAACAGGCTGTCGACAGGTTAATCTTAACCAAACATACAAAGCTGAAGAAGAAAATTATAATATACTGACCTATATATACAATTGATGCACCGTTTTATGTCAGAATATATATAATAATATATATAAATATAGCTACGATACTGTAAACACCTCATACAAAATGTTCAGGATTGGACTCATGTATCATGAAATCAATGTATGCATCTTATTGCCTTTTAACCCAACATCCCAAGCAACCCGCTTATCTGAATGTCATCATGTTGCATGTTGACATTCATTTTCAGTATAAAAACATGGCCGCCCTTGTCGTGTGTTACAGAGATCGAACGGGGAGGCTGTGGTGACCCTGGGGTGCCGGCATTCGGTCGCCGTAACGGTGATCGCTTCCAACACGGAGACGTTTTGACCTTCTTTTGCCAGGCGGCCTTTGAACTTGTGGGGGAGAAGACCATAACATGCCAGCACAATAACCAGTGGTCAGGCAATAAACCCAGTTGTGTCTGTAAGTACATGCCGTTTAGCCAGATATACACACAATCTCCTTTTTGTTTGTTCTAATTTTAACGATCCTTTATCCATCTAGACTTTGCCTTTTATTCTTACCTATCAAACTAACTTCTTTCCATCCGGCCTTTCGTCCTTCTTCCCCTGCTGTTTATAGTCTCATGTTTCTTCAACTTCACGGCTCCTTCAGGGACCGTGTTGTCCCCAAACTACCCAGAGGAGTATGGGAACAACTTGAACTGTGTGTGGCTGATTATCTCTGAACCTGGCAGCCGCATTCATCTCCTCTTCTCCGACTTTGACCTGGAGCCACAGTTTGACTGGTTGGTGATCAAAGATGAAGGTAATTGTATTTTAATACATCTCCATATTTTTTTAAACGTATGTCTTAAATTAACGCCTCAGGATATGCAGAAATTGTATATTGCTGAATATGGATGTGAATGTGCACTGAAATGCTAAAAACATTCAAATAATTCACTCTTTATCAACTTTTCATCTAAGTCTATAACGAGTTTTACTGTGCACTTTTCCACTGCACACAGAACACAGGGCATTTGTTCCAATCACCGTTCCCCATTGTAATAAACATTATTGATTCAAACTGAACCAAGTGAAGCCCTGGTTTGACTGGCTGGTCATTAAAGATGAAGTTGTGTTTAATCGGCTGGCTGTAAACTTGTCCCTCTGCAGGCGTTTTGTTTTTGAAGCAGGGTTTTGAAAATTGCAGGGCAATTAGTGCTGTTGCACCAGGCAAACTGACAAAGTTGCTGCTTCAAAGTCTTCCAGTTTGTTCCGTTGAGGGATATAACACTGCTGTCACATGAAAAACACTATGGGTACTTCTCAATTCTCTTAAATTGTATCCCTGCATCCCTCACTTGCTTCTTTTCCACGTGAAGAGAGAGCAAGCGAGGAAATACGTTTAAAGAGCAACGGGAGGTCCTTTTCTCGGAGCATCACGTGAAGCGACGTCCGTTTATGATGACGCCGGTACAGCTGGATCGTCTGACAGCAGCCAGCTCTTTCCCCGTTTTATTCAAATACACACCCATATCATTTGTTGTATACCCAAATTCATGGGTTTCACGTCACGTCACACATGAATCGCAGCGCCATCTTGAGGACCGTTTACTACGCTAAAGTAAACAATGCCATCTATCTGCTGTGCTGTGGGCTGCAATAACAGCAAGTCAAATAAAGATGGACACACATTTTATAACATTCCCAACAACACAGAAAGGAGACAGAAATGGATAGCTGCAATTAAAAGGGATCAATGGACGCCAACATAACACTCCAGGCTGTGCAATGAGCATTTTATTTCGGGTGAGTTGACTTGAACTGACGTTAGGTAGCCTAGCGAGCATGGGTGGAAATTAGCACCAGCCAAATACTGGTAAAATATTACAGGGGCTGGTATATTTAAAATACACAATAAACAATTACCTTTGGTTTATTATTTTTTATTTATTATTAAGTTTGAAACACAAATTGCAAATGATAAATTTAGAGATATAGCCAGATTACATGATAACCCATGATTCAACATAACATTATTTAAGACGGCTAGCTATTTTCTACATTACTATGTTTACATTAACAGATAAGACCAGTTAATTATTAGCCTAGCTTCTAGCTTTGACTTAGCCTGGCTGGCTAGGTCAGTTAAAGCACCAGGCAACTTAATAGCATAGTAATAAGACCATAGTACGCAAACACTTTTCTTTTCTATGATTACGAACATTTTCTTAATCTTCACATGATAAATCCGCGGGTCGTGTTCCCATCCTGATCGAAAATAAAACGTACGCCTCAGTGCTTTTGAACGCCTTCAGAGACTCCCTGCTGTAAGGCGACGGGTTGTGTACCAGGTAAATGAAAATGTCGCCGAAACAAATGTTTGGCTAATATTCAGCGGACAAAAGCGGGGTTAGTATGCCATTTGGCAGAACATATGGATCCAGTCCTAAAATACTTGTTTTTGTCACGTAACGCTGCTTCTCCTCCTCGGAGAGATGAGTTTGGCTAGCCATTTCCCACTCGAACCATTAGAAGGCGCTAAGCAGTCGATGCTCTGCACGGTCCTAAAGATGGCGGCAGGACAACAAAAGTCACGTGACTGAAACCCATGAATAGATTTAATGAAATAAGAACTCATTTTCAAAAAAAAAAAAAGCCATTCTTAAAAATGTAAAACGGAAAAGCTGTTCCTGCAGACAGATATTAAATCTGTCTCTTTTACTTTTATTGTGTTCATAATAAAAATGAATTGGAGATCACGAAAAACGTTTCCAATAAATGAATAAACAGATCTTTTCCACTTTATTGTTCAGATATGATACATTAATTGAAACAAAACATAGTATAAACTGAGGAGTGATTCCCTTAGTTAATGTCTTCACTCCGCTGTTAAACTGCTCACGTTAAAGCATCAGATCAGCGCATGCGCAGCAGCATCCAATCTGACGGATATACAGTAAGGGGGCGGGGCGAGTGGCTGAGGATTTCACCACAGGATGGTCTGGTGGTTCCTCGGTTACCGCTCCTCGGTTATCGGTCATCGCTCCTCGCTCCTCGCTCGTCGCTCTTCGCTCCTCCGGCACAAATAAGCGCCATGGGACGCTCCTTAAGGTGGCGCACACAAATCCACTTCCGGTGAGACCGAGGAAATGTCAAATAAGAGAAGTGAGAAGTACCCCTTGTCTTCTTTTTGTAGAAATTTAAACCAAAAAAACTACACGCGTAACATCCTTCTATGACATAATTAATTATTTTAAAAACCTTTAGGATTTGTATTGCATTTAATTTATAAAGCATATCATTAAGTACGAAAACAGTTGGTTATGTGTGTCTTAAACAGATATTGGTTTATATTTTATTCTTGTAAAGGATCAGTACACACTGAATTAGCAGTTATTGTTACTAATACATAAAGGTAAATGACTGTTTGAGTATGCCAAATGTAAAACAAAGTGTTTAAAGATCACACTAAACATTCTGACAGACGTGAACAATTGTTTAAAAGTAAAACAACTCGGCATTGCGATGGAACTTTAATTTGTAATTATTGATTATAAAATGGATTTGAGATTATTTAAATACCTGATCATTTTTTTGGGGGTTGCGTAATCATAAAATAATCAGTATTGATTATTCATGTTCTCTGATATCCTGTTCTTATGTATTGAAATGTAAAACGTTTGTATTCTTATAATCAACCACTGTGCTGCTATGCCTTTAATAAATGCATACATAAAAAGGATGTTTTAGTCCAAGGGGAAAAATAATTTGCATCCTAATGCCATCAGATAAAAGTTCCTCTGCCTGGGAGAAACCCAAGGGCTTTTCCATTCACCAAGGAGTTTATTTGACCTTGACACGTATGAGTTATTTTTTAATCCCTGGATAATAGATCATTGAGTAAAAACAAATGGCGAGCACAAGTGAACAGAGCAAAGTAATAATCAAGCCATAAATCTTCCGAGCTGCAGAAAAGTAGCATTAAACCCTGCCTAGAATCTCAAAGCAGGCTTTCAAACACTTTATAAAGGTTTAACATAATCAAAAACCGTTGTCATCATCTCATATAACAGAAGATAGTGATAGGCTGTCACAAAAGGCTTTCTGTGACTCTCCTCTTAGAGATGAGATAACGTAGGACCTTGTCACTCCTTCAGCTATTGTCTCATTGCTTCTCTTCCCACCTCTGGTTTCTTGCCTATCAATTGATGAAGTGAAAGAGCTTCTGAGTTGCTGAAGAACAAAGAGTTTGGCACAGTGCAACTCATTCAGCTGTGTAGCCAAATAGACTCTTAAGTGAAAGAAATCCAAAACTGCAAGTCAAAGGAGGAAAAGATGAACGGTTTCTGTTGGTCTGTCCAACAGTGGTATTGTCAGGGTTGCTTACTCACATCGCATTTCAATGCACTTTGTAGGTGGATTCATAAAATGATTTTGTGTGGTGTGTGTGTACTTAACATAGTAATCTAAAACACACTGTGATGGATTATGCTGAACGTTATGTGTTAAGGACTTGATGGATTCCAATAAATACGAAACTGTCGATACCATGCACTTCAGACATTAAGTATACCAATAATCAATGCATATTTTAAACTGTGTAAATTATTATGAGAATAGGATCTGATATTGCCCCTAATATTGTTAATAGTCAATCATGCAGTAAAATCTGTTTGTGAGGCTTCCTAAATAGACTCTCACAGGAGTACACTCAATGACAGGAGGAGGTAAGTCTTTCATTGGTATTGCAACTGCAACTTTATACACACATTTGCTCTTAATGTGAATGGATTACCAAGACTAGAGATTCATATTGTTAAATGAATTACAACCAAAATTGCAGATGCCAGAGGGTTAATTTGAGCATCACTTAGACCACAGAGGGGCTGAAATTGTATCAATAGCATTCTCGAAGGAAATCATTGAAAAAACTCAAGACACTGCATCAAACCATTTGCCTTTGAGTTGAAGGTCCTTAGTGGAATAACGTTGGAAATGTTGCGTGGCAAAGTCTGTAACAAATAATCAGCAGTGCTGCTACTCCTACCCATGCAAAACTGCAGGTGTTTTCTGATGAATCACAGTTCCTGCTGCAGCGCCAATCTGCTAGACTCCTGGTGGGCCATCAGCAACAAGCATTGTGTTAGTTCTGGCCGGGAGCTGAAGTTGTGCATTCTGATAGCTCATCAGCATCAGTTGACATTTATAATCACCGATCACACTGAAAAATTATAATTCAAGTTTTTTCAATCAAGACAATATAAGTTCACAATATCCCTCACTTACTTATTATTATGGCGCTGCTGCTGGTTAATCTGTTTATTTTTACCTGCTACAAACTACTGCTGCGTGCTGCAGGCCATTGATTTGATTTCTCCATCAACCACCTCAGCCCCCTCCTGTTCAAGTGTCTTATCACCATATTTGGAGCTAGCATTTATTTCCTTTTGCATTATGTCCATACCATATCTCATTGATATGAGCCTGCTGGGTTGTGTTCTGTGTAGTCCTTTAGGGTTTATTACGCTCCCCACTGAATCAGTCGCTGCTGGCTGGATCATTTGGGAGCACCCTCAAGAGCAGAGTGTATTCTGCCAAAAAAAAAATCATGTAGCCATTTGTTGTAGTAAATGGTCCTATGCTGTGACACAAATGTCTCAGGCAGAAATGAGGTGATGCATGGTTACAGCCGTGCAGGCCAGTGGGGGAGGTGTAATGGTTGCGGGGGCCATTCAATTGGTATACAGTGGGGCTTTTAATGGCTATAGAGCGGTGCCTTAATGCCACAGCATACCCTAACATAGCGGCCAGGTTCAGCCATTCATTGCAATCATGTACCCCAAAGGGGATGATGGGTACTTTGAACAAGATAATGCTCCCTGCCATGGTGATAGAGTCGTCCAGGAATGCGAGATTCAAGACACATTCAGTTGAAATAACTTTAATGACCTGTACACCACGATCCCCTGATGTCTGTCTCTCTGGTATTCACTCAAATGTGGCGGCATCTGTGGAAAAGAGTATCTACGTACCAACCTTTGGCTTTTTTTTGAAGGCACTGATACCTGTCTGGTTTGCTTTAACACCAGAACCCAACAGGTCTCCTGCTGAGTCACTGCAGAGACATGAGGGAGGTGTTAATGGGGCTAAAGGTGCTCCAATGCAGTGCGAAACAGGAGGCTATATTTCTCAGGTCACTTTGTATATTTTTTTAAGTTAAAGGTTGGTATCAACAGGATGATCCAATCTGATTTAATTTTAAAGACTCATAATTCTATAGAGATGCGTCTGATTCAATGAGTTGGTTCATGGAACAATCCAGTATTTTGGTACACCTACGTTTCTGAAAATCACTTGTGTGCAAGTGCATTCTAATTTTAAAAGACAGTACGCATGAGAGGATCACTGTGTGATAATAAATCTCAAAACTCTTGTCCTTGTTCCAGCACATCACTGGTACATTCCATCATTATTTCAATGGTCTCAGCAAAATACTAAACCTGTAAAGAAGAAAGTAATCCTGGACCTGACTGTAAAACACCAAAGTGTGAGACACACAGTTTTTAACGACATAGACAATGTAGCTAACTGCTGACGGGTGATAAAGTAGTCAAAATGGTCTCCCCCAGGAACCAGTTGCAACGTTTTAATACAACAAATCAATAATTTGTCTCTGAAAGGAAACATTCTGAGGCACAGTTTGCTGTTAATACTTGTTTACATTTCTTAAATTAGATTTTAAATTCAGGTCTTATGATGGATTTTTTTTCTCTCCATTTTGGTTTTGACGGTATTACAGAACTGAATGAAGTGAATTGAAATGGTTCTTTTCACTCCATTAAATTCTTAAAGCCGACTGACAGGCGGGTGATGGGCTAATAGTGATAGCCATTGTGCTTTCAAAAACCCTTTTCTCTGGTGATTTTCTCCTCGCTGATTCCTACAGAAGTGGCGTATTTCATAAAGCAGACCATCTATGCCGGTTGCATTTGTCTTCAAAAGAATTCAAAACAATATTTTAGGATTTGATAACTTTTTCAGGAGTCTGGGATGCTGTTGTCTCGTATCAGTTTTTTGTTCTTGCATAATAACTCTTATTTCCTGAGGTGTCATAGGGTGTTTTGTTTTTGCCTTTCACAGGAGTCCTTCACTTTCCAAGTATGTCCTTGGCCAAATGTTATTGAGCTGGAATAAGATGGGCACCATTAAAACGTGTGTTTGAACTCTGTTCTATTTCAGGCCTGTCTGAGCCAACAACGTTCGGGACGTTCTCGGGGAAAGACGTTCCATCACAGATCGCCTCGAATGGACACATTATGCGACTGGAATTTCAATCGGATCATTCCAATACTGGAAAAGGCTTCAACATCAGCTACACCAGTATGTGCAACCTATCTTTGTGTCTCTATGTCTGTCCCTGTATGTGCATGCAACACAATCAAGCTAAACACACATTCTGAAATGCTTCAGAGACAATAGATTGTGATGTGGCCTTAATGTGTGTGCTAGTTCTTTTGTGTATTGTTGGATTTCACTCTCTGTCTCTGCAGTGATCCAGTCAAACGTCAGCATGACATCACATTTGAAATGTGTTAGAGCCACTACAATGGAGGTTTGATAGCAGAAAATTGTTCAACAATCTAAAAAGGACAGCAGTAAATATGGGCAATTGATGTTTGAGGTCAGCTCCTTTGAAAAGAAGAGAAAGGGTTTCTTGAGGGATACAACAGTTTGCAACAGCATTTTATATGAACCTACAAGAAGAGACACATACAGGAATGTTAGTTGTTTATATTCCAATGCAGCCGCAATTCACAATATGTTCTGAATAAGGGGAGATGGTCTCTTAGCACTTACCTTCTCACTCCTGCTGTGTTACTGCCTGACTGATCGTCTGTTTTTAAGTCTTACTCATGCTAGTTAAACCTGTCCTATTGTCAGCTTTGATCCTCACTACTGCAGCCTGTGTATTTATCTGCACTAAGCTGAAATAGTTCTGCATGGCTTATTCTGATTAATTCTCTGTGATTTGCATGCAGTTTTGCACCATTTCACTCACTGCCTCCCAAATGACCTTGTCTTTGACTCTTCCTTGAGAGGTGACATTTCACAAATGAAAGTACACACATTTTTACGGGTGTTCAGCAGATTATTAAAAAAGATCCTTCCTCCAACACTTTTTTTCACGCTAATCCTAACACAAATGAAAGGTTAAATGCAATATATGAAGCAGAAATATGCCATCAGAATCTGTCTAACTCACAAATATGTCTAGAAGTAATGTACAAATTCAAATGATTATACTCGTCAACAGGATTGTATATAAGATACTGTGGATAAATACCTTTAATCAGGGAAAAAAAAGTTTGTGATCGTATAACTTTCTAGGAATGTAATTTGAAATGATCATTTAAATTGTACTTTGGGACTTGATACAAATCTGGCATCTTTGTGCTGTATCAGTAATTTGGCCCATTATCATTTTAATGCATATATGAATACCAATTGGAGTGTCAGTGGTTACATCACTCTCTATTTATATGGATGTTTGAAAGTCAAATATGAACTTTGACACACATGATCGAGCAGTCATGTGCAAATAAAATAATACATGTCAAGGGAAATTGATCCCATAGGGTAAAATAGTTTCCACTTCTAATGATTTACTTCAGTGTAACGACAGTCAATGATCTTTAAAGACATCATTGCCGTAATTGGGTTAAGGTGTGTTCGAAAAGTGTTTTTCACCAAATGCACTGTTATTCTCGTTTACCTATTTTTAGACTAAATGTGTATTTTCCACAATTTTTGATTTCAAAATAAATTTGAAAGATTCTCTAACAAAACCAGTATGACATTTGACCAACACAGGTGAACAGTTATTATTCTGCAACACTTTTTCTGCAATAGCCAAAAACCCCTGTAGGACAGTGACCTGGCCCAAGTATGTAGTGTAACAGTTTGACCACAATGCAATATGGTTCAATATGACTGCAAAACTCCCGTGGAACCAATAAACAAGAAAATATTATTCACAGGGAAAAAAATTCTCAATGCACTCAAGCACAAGTCACATGCTGCCGGTGCAAACAATGCTTTTGCCTGAAGACACAGGCCTTTTACTTAAAATGTTCAACATATTTCAGTCAACGTTAGAGGTCACGTCTCTATTTTTCTGTCTTTATCTTGATTCCAACCCTGTCATCCTGTTATTTCTCTTTTCTAATCCATCATGTATATCTCCGTTATCCACTCTGATGCAGGCTTCTTTTCTGTTATTAGTCACTTTGTCTCAGCCGTTCTTTCTGAACCACTCACCGTACACTTTCCTTCTTGAGTTTACGCAAGTCATTTCAATATTTGGTCAATTTTCACTGTGTTTCTTTTCATATAGTATATGTATACATTCCTCTCCTGGTTTTGTTCCTGCCAATCTATTCCACCACTATATCTGGTGTGTGAAGTATGCATGTTGCCTTTGCCCTTTCTACCTAGCATATGTTTGCTCCACCCCCGTATTTGAACACATGAACATACAAATGGGCTTGAATCCATCTGTCGGTCTGTCATACTCCTATTTGACGTATACACACTTGTTTTATATATTTTCGCCCTTTCCTTCTCTCCGTCTCTCCGCTCTCATTTCCTCTCCATCAGTAGCTAATCAACCTGAGACATGTCCAATCACTGGGCATGTGCTCTGGGTGGGATCAGGTTAATCTCTGGAATGGGGATGATATAAGCTAAACATGACAGGGTTGAAGATAATTCCATTCCCATATTTTCATATCTGTGGAGATGTCACTTTTACTGACATTGATACAGCAGCGGTTTTTCAAAACCCTGTTTTTTTTCCTGGTAAAACCAATTTTCAGGTATTGAAATAAATTGAAAACCAGGGAACGTTGTGTGACTTATGAAATACGGACATGTATTCTGAACCACTCTATCGATACAAATCTCCACACTCACGTCTGTGGGCACAATGCGTGCATTTTTCTCATTCTTTTCTGACACTTTTTCTCTGGGCTCATTAGGACCCAAAGAAGTGTGTCTTTGTGTCCTATTCTTTACTTAGTTCTGTGTCCATTGACTGCTACTTTAACTCTTCTCTCGTTGTCGTTTCTCTGCAGCATTTGGTCAGAATGAATGTCATGACCCAGGAGTTCCCGTCAATGGTCAAAGGTATGGCGACCAGTTTCAACTCGGCAGCTCCGTGGCTTTTCGCTGTGACCAAGGATTCATTAGGACACAAGTAAATATCAGATATCCGTCTAAATATACCGTAATAGGCTTTCACTCACAGTTATATAGCTATAAAGATGGGTATTTGAATTGTAAAATGCACATTTGTAATAGGTGTGTTAAAGCTTAAATGATGTCCCTTATCATCATATATTGATGTCTTGTTTCCAGGGGTCTGATCAGGTCACCTGCATCATCCAGGATGGAAATGTTGTTTGGTCTGCGGCGGTACCTCGCTGTGAAGGTAAACCCACACACAAACTGGTTACTGAAAATCTTAGAAAATGTTCATCTTGCCAGAGTCTGAGGTGACAAAGCAGCTTTAATGTGCTTATACACCTTAAGAATTGTATACATTTGCTCTTCTAATTGCTTTAGCCTCCAGCCCCCCCACACTTATTCAGACTGTTTGCACACAGATTTCTCTCCCAACAATAATCTTAAAGGAGACTGGCACAAGTTCTTCTGAAACTAATTCAGGCAGAGCCATTCATTTCTTGAGGACTCCAATATGCATAGATGTATCCTTAGTGTGCAGATAAGCTTATGTGGGGGTAATAATAATAATAGAAAGGACAGTGGATGTGCTGTTATGTCTTTTTAGAGGCACATTTTATTCACTGGCCTGTGAGTATTTGTATTTCTCTTTTTTCCTACCCCTCCTTCTTCATTATATTGTCTAAATGACATTATCAGATGTTTGCTGCTGTTAATAAATGGGAGCGAGGACACAATTGAATAGGGTTTCACCTTATTAAATATGGCGTATTGGGAAATATTATCCCTCCCATTGGACAGGGAAAGATAATTATATTGTATTTCTAGAATGACTTTCTCATCTGATTCATGAGCACCGCAGCTTCAGCATTCACAGAATGGGTTATGAAAGGTAATTTTCTATAGCTTGCTTAAAGTCTGCAGTTATGAGAGCAATCAAAAGAGCAAAGGTATATGCTCTTGAAAACAGAAGAAGTGGTTAGAGTGTGAAAGATTAAGTATTGTAGAAAGAGCAGCAGATATTAAAGGTCATGAACTCCAGGTCTGAAGAGTTTTCTAGGAGCTAACTGTGTATGTTTGTGTTATATCAGTGCTGTAGACACACTAAACAATAATGGATATACAGTTACCTACGTTACACAGCGGTGGTATTGATTAATGAAAGAAAAAAATCACTTGTCACAAGATCTTTTACTAAGAACCTCAATTATGATGTTGCACGGCTAAAATAAAGTAGACAATAAGCACAACACGTTTAGGCAGGAATGTTTTTCATAAATATGTATAAGTAATGTGGAAGCAATGATTAAATTAGTAAAGGCAAATGCTAGAATAGCTAAAACAGTTTTGTAAATTCAGGAAATGACTGGAATCACTTTAATGAAATACACCCTTAGGAAACCATTTTTGCCATATTTGATATTCAAAATATAATCTTATTTGGGGACAAACTAATGTTGGATTTTAATGTTCCATGATTGAGATTTGATGCTAGCCACAGTATAAGTAAGTGTAATGATCTCCCATCCATGCACTGTTTGTTAGTTGCAGGGAAATAAAGTATATTTTTGTCAAATGCTCCAATGACATGAATAATAGTATGTCACATATACAATATAAAACTGGATTTCCTACAATCAGGAAATAATTGTTTTGTCTTTTTCAAATATGAGCAGCTCAGATGTGTTTACTGTACATTTCAACACCTTTTTTTTAAGGTAAATGTTTTTCTATGAAGGATTAAACCCTGGTGTAAATTGAGCAGACAATGAATCTGCTTACTCCACGTGACGTGAGCGTAGTGCTCAGGACATAACTCAATTACAGGAAAAAGTGATGAATTTCCCTCCCTCTTTCTCGTGTTTGTGTTTATTTCCCTGTAGCTCCATGTGGAGGCCATCTAACGGCTCCTACTGGTGTCCTGCTGTCTCCTGGTTGGCCCTCCTTTTATAAAGATTCTTTGAACTGTCAGTGGGTGATCGAGGCACAGCCAGACCATGCTGTGAAGATACACTTTGACAGGTTAGTCATTTACTTTGGAGAGGTTTGTTTAATTTTGTTCAGCAGTTGCTCAGAAAACGTGCCAGATGAGTCCTTTTTAGTTTACTTCTGCATGTTGTTAGTTAGTCAGTCTATTTGTAAGTCAGTCTTTCAGAAGCATAATACGTTGTTATATATAAATGTAGTTGGTGAATTACTCCTGCAGTGAATAATTAATGTTGCTTTTTTGCACATTTCTTATAGAAACAAGCCACAAGCAGACGCAGTGTAGCCTGAAATTGCTAAAGCTGAGATTTGTCTCTTTGGGAAGTGACATTAAGGCCAAGCTATCTTCATCTCCTACCAGGGAAATCATTGGAAAGGGTTATGTCTGGTGCAGAGGATAGTTAGTTGTTCATTTCACTGGTTAGATTCTCAGATGCAGTTTGTAATGTCACAGTGTGCCAGTTGTTCCCAACTCTTTATTTTATATCCTGCTGAGTAGGTGAATGCATTTATGTGATCAGTTAATCCTTATTTTATGGTTACAATTAAAACCAACAGCACTCAGGGCCTCAAGAACCAACTGGTTCTCTGTGCCGTGCAGACACAACTAATTCAGCCAACAGTCAAATCAATGACAGAGTATAGTCAAGAGACACAAGATGGTAAGAGGGAGATAACAGGTCAGTCAATAATTCACCTAGTTAGTTACACAAGGTACTTACTTGGTTGTTTGAGTGCTAAGTCATTTAAATGGGCAGGTATAATGCGAGTCAATCACCATGGTTATTTAAGAAAGCTTAGTTTATTGACACTGTGGTTAAAATGACTTCATCAAGCATTTCTGCCGGATCCTCATAAGACCCTGTTTGCTAAACAACATTTGCTTCTGAGCAGTAAGCGTTAGGTCTTTGTTCCACTGGGCTGTGCCATATAAATGTTATCTCTGTGTATGTCAGGTTATTGTACATGTTGATATTTTGTTTGTCTAGGTTCCAGACTGAGGTCAACTATGACACACTGGAAATCAGGGACGGCCCCTCATCCTCCTCTTCTCTCATCGGCGAATACCACGGCACCCAAGCACCTCATTTCCTGATTTCAACGTCCAACGTCCTGTTCCTGTTGTTCGCGACGGACAACAGCCGCTCAGCAGCAGGCTTCAGCATCAGATATGAGAGTAAGAATGATTCACTGATAGAAATGTTTGGTAGGCGCATGGGGAATTGCTTTCGGGTTCTCATACACAGCAGCAATGTTTGGTTCGATGATTCTGTGAGTGTGACCCAGCTTAAAAAGGTGTAATTACCACACATGCATATACACTCACTCTCTTGACTCTGGGGTCTCTGTGCTTGTTTGATGTGATTCTCAGGTGTGAAAATGGAGTCAGACTCTTGTCTTGATCCTGGTATCCCAGTCAATGGTCGTCGCTATGGCAGCAGCTTTTCCATTGGTTCCCGTGTGTCATTTGCATGTGATCTGGGATACACACTGAGTGATCAGGAGCCAATTGTTTGCGAGCAGATTCATCAGTGGAGTCACGCTCTTCCCAGTTGTGATGGTGAGATGCTTTCTTTTCTTTCATTTTAACCCTCCTAATGAAACCTGTATGTGGTTGAATCGTTTTTACTCTCGACAAAAACAAATTAAGAGCAAGAATCATGTGTGTAATATGTCATATCATATACAGTATGTAAGAAAACACAGTCAGTCCGTGGACAACACGTCACATGCAGTTTGAAATGTTTTACACACATTACAGTAAAGGTCTAAACCTAACTTTGAAGTCAGTAACACTAACAATAAGGTAAGTAAACAGTACGCCTAATTGAAAATATTTTCCAAAATGTTCCATTTGCTGAAAGGGATTTGTAATAATAATATTAATTATAATAATTAACTTTATTTATATAGCACCTTTCATGCTTGATGCAGCCCAAAGTGCTTTATAGAGTATGACAATGGTGAAACATAAATAAAAACAAGGTATGAACAAACAGAAACAATAAAACAGGAACAGTGATACTGCTAAAATTACAATTGCCCCAAATTAAAAGTCAAATGAAAAAGATAGGTCTTTAATTTACTTTTGTACATACACTGACTCCCACGATTGGCACAACAAGTAATATTGATCGGAATTTAATCTTCAAGAAAAAATCAAGGGGTTTGATTGATTATGGAAGAGTTACAGAGGAGTCTTTGTTATTTCTCCAACCAAACACTGTAGCTAAGAAATAATAGCTGATTGTTGTGGTAATTTTTTTATTTTTACTTGTATAAGTGTGTTATTAGTATAATGGAGCACCACACAATAAGGAATCAACCTTTAGTGTACCAATCCGTCAAAATGATGATGAACTAGAAAAAGTACTTTATTAATACAACTTCTGAGGATGGAGAATATGCTGGTTGACCGTGAGTCTGCCGTATGAGGACAGACAAACATTCACATTCACTCCTACAGGCAATATAAAGTTGCCAGGTAAAGTAATGCATGTCTTTGGAGCATCTGAAGGAACACCATGCACTCAGAGGGAAAATCATGTACACTCAACAACCCCTGACCACTTTGTACCATTCTTTTGTTTGAAAATAAAAAAAATCACCTAATTATTAAAAACTACTCAAACTAAAGTCTACAATTTTGGCAAATAATTTTTTTTCATCACACTTAAAAATGCTTTCAAATAAATTGCCTGGACTTGTTTTGAATTAGTTATGGACGGTATTAAAATTACACATAGCTGTCACTTTAAACCCTGAGTCACCTGCCACACTGAACTGGAGCTCCAAAACAAAGTACATGGGGAAATAAGCAGGCGTAATCTGGGGAAGAGTTCTAGCGCTGCAGCTGCGTCACTGTCACACGCTTCAACACAGTTGCATTGTCCACAGTAAATGATCCTGCACAATTCCCTTCAGTGAGCCGCTGCCGACTGTGTGTTTGTTGTGTTTGAGATGAAAGTGGGATAGGGAAGTTTCACACAGTACTTTGTTATTACACTTAGATTTCACAAGACAAACCTTGACATGATTAAAGAAGAACATTTGGTCCATGCAATATGAATATGAAGCTTGAAGGTTTTATTGTTAACTTCAATTTCAAACATACTTATTTTGGAGAGGGAGTTGGTAAAGGTGTTGCTAGTAGTACCTTATTTCCCAGTTTTCTCCTTTCTCTCTATGTGTGACTGGTAGCCTTAGTGCACATTTTACAATCTGTCCCCACTCCAGAGTACACTCTACCACAATAGCCGAAGTTTTACATCCGGCCTCGGATAAATTATGCGGGTCAACAGGCATCGCTGAAACAGTTACTCACTGACCACCGCAGGCTTCCCATTCAGCTTTTGCCCATAGCTTACGCTATCATGGGAGATGAATACACAGCGTCTGATTCATTCTGCCGATTGAAAAGAATCCAATTTGAAAGCCAAAGTCAGGATGTCTCAACTTGGGAGTGAGTTCATACTGAGGCAATCTATCTCACAGTATCAGCCATATAACATAAGCCGTTTTAAACGGCCAATGTGACATTTCAATTTTCAGCCAAGCATGCCATCACAGTGACAGCTGATACATTACAAGACACACTATTTCAGAATAGCACTTTGGAGTGTAAGCCTTAACTAGAAATATAACATGTCATGGTTTGCTTTCTGAGAACATCCTGGGACTGGAAACAAGTGTGAGATGTGTTTTAGCATGACTGTTTCATCTTATTCTAAAGATACTGTTAACCTTATTGTTCTGTAATTGAACTCTTTTCCTACCTATTGACAATTGTATGTCCTGTTCAACTGATTTGCAGCTTTTGGAGCTCTGGGAGGAAGCAAGAGCGAACCCCCGCAAAAGTCCACTGAGAAAGACTAGGACATCTCACATCAATTTATAGCACAATGAAAATCATCTTTAAAAACTCCCTAAGCCGTACTCAAAGCAATTCACACACACACACACACACACACACACACACACACACACACACACACACACACACACACACACACACACACACACACACACACACACACACACACACACACACACACACACACACACAGACGCATTAACAACAGTAATCTTATTTACAGTACAGTCTCAAAGGCACAGTTAAAATTTTAATAGGAAGAAACAACCTTTTTCCTGCCATACCGACTGCATTACAAAGCCACCAACATTCATTATCTTCACAATATTGAGTCTAAAAGAAAAACAAAATGACAAGTAGTCCTCCTGCAGGCGTACAGAGACCATTCCCTCTCAGTTCCTGTTGGACCCAAACCACTCGTGTTATTCCTGCAGGTCAGCTAAATCTCCAAACAGATAATACAGAACACCGGCTGCTATTTTTTCATGTGCCAGGCAGAATATTGAAAGAGCACAGTGACATTTTAAAGCTTGAAGCTGGTGCAAACACAACAACTTGTTTAAAGTGACCGAAGCCACAGAATCCCTTTAGTTAAAAAATGCCAAGGCATCGTTTAAAAGGAAGATAATTAATGATTGAGACAACAAACAGTCAGGAAATGGGAGGGGGAAAAGCTGGAGTCTGGTACACTATCTTCCTCTATTTACCTCCACCCTGTCTGAAAAACAAGCCTTACATTTTCTCTCAGAACTCATTCTCTTGCTTAACAGTGAAGGCCACACTTTGATTTGCCTCTCGAGTCTTTGTTAGAGTCATGCACTGTCTTTTTCTTCCGACTTACTCTTTTTGTTTTATAGCATTTCTATGCCGCTCACCTATCCTCTCAGAATACCTTCTGCCTCCATCTTCTCACACTGAGATTTTTCACATGTGTTTTTGATGTGTGTACTCAAACACAGTAGGTACAACGTAGGCCCACAGACACGACAATTTAGTCCGACAGTGTTCGAGCTCTAGCTAATGTGAGTGGGGAAAAACTGGTTACCCAAACATACTGGACTGCTGGGCAGGGAGAGCGGCGTCCTTCACAGCTGCTCTTCTCCAGCTATGTTGAAATACGATATAGTTTGGATTGAAGGACACTGATAGACAGAGAAATAGGGATTTAGAAGTAGAGACACAGCCGCTCTCTACAAACTCACGCTATAAAAAATATATAATCTTCAACATCCATATTCATAAAGTCAAAATATTACATACAACTGTTCACTGTAGGAGCTTAAGGGACTTGTTCCGCATTACAACATATATAAACCTGGAACAATCAAGCAGGAGTTACTTATCAACAGAAAAGAAAACACATTTTGGTGTCTCTGATTTAGTTTATAGTCCAGGATGTTTAATGGGAACACACATATCCAGCATCTTCATGCATTTAAATTGAATTAAATGTAACAGAAAAGAGCTGATGGAGATAAAGGCACAGTGAGAGTAACAAAAAAGAGTCCGTATAAAACGGTATTATCTTAGTTCAACAGTCTGTAAGGCACGGTAAGCCTTCTTTTACTCTCCATTACTTTACTGTAGTATTTTCCATCCTGCTATATCCTAAATCAGTTTGTCCTGTTCCATATCAGAGCTCTGGCTCAGTGTGGAGCGTAGGTGTAACGCACACACCAGTCCCTCACTCTTTTCCTCAACAATCCTCTCTCTTTGTCACATTGTCTTTTTGTTTTCTAAATTAACGGAAACTCTGGCCTTATCCCTTGTTTCCCCCTTAAGGCATCTACAAACAGCATTGTTTTATTTCTACTTTCTTACTATTAACAATTCACATTAACAATCTAATTTAAGTCAACACACAAGTTTAAGTAAATGTTTTAAGATTCTGCTTATGTCAGAAATGTACTTATAGATGATACAGTGACTTGAACTTGACCATTATCAGTTGTTTCTTTTGTAGAAATGTTATCTGACCCCCATGTAATTGTTTAAAGAGGCTATGATTGGTATTTGTAAAATAATGACATCTCAAACGACAATGTGGTCACTTAGAGATGTGAACCAACTGAAAATAATTACCTGAGTCTGAGGCAATTTTTCGAGGCAATATACATATATTTTAACAATCAGGTTGACCCACTCAACATCTGTACGTTTATTGGTTTCCATTTAATTAGATTTGGTCTTAACAAACTGTATTTCTTATTTTCTCTTCCCTATAATTCTTAAACTATCAAGGACTGTTTTGTGTAGAGAAGAAACAGAGTCTGCCGGTTTCTGCAGTTCAGGAGATTCAAAAAAGGCTGAATTCAGTTTTATTCCAGTCTGTTAACTAATCCCATTTAGAGCAAAGAAATCTGTTTGTTAGGTGTTGAAATTGGGTGATCATTTTTTAGAATCTGTTAAGGTCTTTGTTAGCTGAGTGCAAATGGTTTATAATGAAACCTAATCTGTGTGTAACTGTCTCTCTACAGCTCTTTGTGGGGGTTATGTCTATGGTAAAACAGGGACAATTCTATCTCCTGGCTTTCCTGACTACTACCCCAATTCTCTAAACTGCACATGGACTATAGAGGTGTCACATGGGAAGGGTAAGAACACACTTACACAGAAATAATGGAAACACTCATTAAGTTTGCATGAAATATAAGATCCTTTTTTACCTTTAAATGTTCAAGATTGCTTTGTTTCTCAGTTTGTCTTTCATCTGATGCCATTAATGAGTCTATACCTTACTCTGTGTCTATCCATCCATTTATCCACTGATGTCTAGGAGTCCATCTGGTTTTCCACACTTTTCATCTAGAGGAAAACCACGACTACCTTTCAATCACTGAGGACAGCAATTTCCTGGTTCCAGTGTCTCGACTCACCGGCTCAGTGCTACCCCCTAGCGTCAAAGCAGGGCTGTACGGGAACTTCAGCGCTCAGCTACGTTTCATATCAGATTTTTCCATGAGTTATGAAGGCTTTAATATCACTTTCTCAGGTAAGAACAACCAACAGAAACTGTTTTGGTTCACATACTGTATATGTAACAAAATCTTAACAAGATAAACGTGACCCGCCTTTTTAGCCAGACTTAGGCCTTACTCTGTCAAATCTACACTGACAGACTTAACAGATATCATAAACATCAGCAACAGTTGTCTTGACTGTAAAAGGTAAACACATCCTAAAACTCAATTGTATGACTTTTAATGTTGATTAATGTTCTAATCATTTCCACCTAAAAAAAGCATTAAGATATTACGCTCTTAGCCACATTTAGTTGAACATGTTCTGTGCTGCTGGTCGTAAACGTAGGTCTGGCGGATAAATAAAGACATACACCTGCTAAACAACCACTTATTCTTTATCCTTTTCTCTAAAACCGAAAATAACTGTTTAAAAACCCTACTGGTAAAGAACAAATATAAACGTTGTTATGCTTTTAATTTTTTAAGTCGCTGTCCCCTTTGGGCAGAAGGCAAGAAACCACCACTAGTACTTTAAATGTTATTCACTTTGTTTAGTTTTTTCCCTTAAATGTAGCAGGCATAGCCTACTTAACAACATTACCATAGTTCCTGTACATTTAGCACCCCTTTAATGTTTTAGAATGACTTCTCAACTATGTTTCTCCTGGACGTGTAGAGTATGACTTAGAGCCATGTGAGGACCCCGGCGTACCGGCGTACAGCAGGAGGACGGGATTCAGATTCCGAGTTGGCGATTCGCTGGCCTTCTCTTGTTTTAATGGCTACCGACTTGAAGGAGACAGCAAGATCACATGTCTTGGAGGGGGCAGGCGGGTGTGGAGCAACATATTACCGCGATGTATAGGTAAGACAGTCAAGTACACACACAAACTGCAGCTTAGTAAACTAAAGCCTGGGTTAGTTAGTCGCACTGGTAATTTTACTACACTGTAAACTCATTGCCCTTTCCTGATACACTTCTCCTTGCACAACGTTATATATAGCAATGTTGTTACAAGCCTTTTAGAAGTATTTTTCCCTTCAATATTTATAGCTTATGAAGGGTTTATCTTCCATGCAAATAACTGGCAGCAGAAAACAGATCTCTCGAATTACCTTTTTCACCACATGAATAAGCCCAGATGTATCAGCGTTTTCCTGGTTGTAACTCACCGGTATTTTATTGCTGGCACAAAGGTAATTCAATATTATTTGACTGGTTGAGAGACAGTTGGCTTTATTTGCCAGGATTTGGCCGTTAGCAGGTTGTAATTTGCAGATTTTTTGATGAGAATCAGTGTTCCCGTGCTGCTAGTAATTTATGGGACTGATGGAGGCGGCTTGTAATTTTCAAGCTGCAAAAACAGCACACTGAAAATGCTCCAACAGCAAAAGATCAGACCTGACTTTGAGGAACAGCAGCTAGCAACGTTTTCTGGGTTAATGTCTCTCTTCCTCTTTTTCTTTCCAAACATCCCTCTCTTTAGCTCTGTCTCCCTCTGTATGTAGACAGTCCTTGGGTAGATAATTAGGCCATTAGCTTCTATATGAAGAGCATTATTATTGTTTCTTTTGTTACTCCCCTTTTCTAATTTCTCTCTGCATATTTCCAAAAGGCCCGTGTCTGGCTCAGTTCATCAAATTTCTTCTCGTGCTTTATTTTCCTTCCAACTCTCTCTCTTTATCCCTTTCTTCTCCGTCTTCACTCCCCTGGATTCTCTCACTACCTCTCTCTATAGTGCTGTCCTTAATTTCCAAAGATTTTTTAAAGAATTACTGTTGGCATCCTTTAGTATGTACTTCTTTCTCCTACACTAATCTGCTTTAAAATCATAGATAATATAAAAATAAAAGTTGTTTTAAATTGGTTCAGATTTGATAAACACTGAGTTTTTTTTTTCGCTCCTCACCGGCTTCTCTCCTGTCTGTCTCATTACTTCTATTTCCTTTTTTTCCCCTTCCAAGTAGTGGTGGTACTCCTCAGTGGGAGTTAAAAGCTTGCTTTTCTCTTCGCCTCATTTACATATGACAAAACTCTATTTGCACAAAGTACCACTTATTTGAATTCCTTAACTTTGATAAGCACTGCACCTGCTAGATAACTCTGTATAATTTCAGTGCAACACTTTTTCCAAACCTCGTTTAATGTAATGATTTTTTTTTGCTCTCTTTTTTAATCTTTTGCAGTTTATGTTTGATTGCTTTGCGTCTTTATTGGGATTTGCTGTTCTTCATTCTTTTTTTATTGTCTTATTTGAAGTGCTTCTCACAGAAGTTTTGTTTTACTGTATGATTCATTATTGTTATGATGTTTTATTGTCAAAGTTGAATAAGGTTTTTGGTTAGACTATATATGCGTTTTTTTTATATAATCTCTCTTCTTCATTTTGAGTCATTTCCTCACCTCTCTTTAACCTACACAATAAGCTCAAAGATATTGCGACTGCTCGAAGACAATTCTGAAGAAATGCTGTGACTTTGATCTCCACTGTCCCTGCCCCTTCCCTCTCTTGCTGTAGCGGAGTGTGGAGCCTCCTCACTGGGACCTGAAGGTGTTCTGCTCTCTCCCAACTTCCCCTCTAACTACGATAACAACCACGAGTGCATCTACCGCATCACGACTGAAAAGGGCAAAGGAATCAGACTTAAAGCTGAAAGCTTCCTATTGCTGGATGGAGACTATCTTAAGGTACGTGCGCAGTCTCACACGCGTGCGAATCCTTCACGCTTTTCCAAACCAGTTGGTGCAAAATCCACAAATGCACAATGTGCCGTTTGTACAGATATACACAAACACATAGAAGATTATAGTTATAACAAAAGCTGTCTATATGCAAAGTTGTGTATGCTTTGACATGTATGTGCTTGAGAAGATTATAATGTGTTTGGTTTATTTCAGATTATGCTTGAGTAGAAAACAATAATTGAGTTGTGGATGCTGTCATAATCATGAAGTGACATGATGTACTCAGATAATAATAAACACACTTGTGGATGTAGTGAACACACATTTAGACTATAAGAGTATAATATCATGGATCTGTTACATGGATAAAATTAGCATGTATAGCACCTATCAATCAGCACTTCATCAGGAAACGTATTAGCAGTTAATGGGAACCGTTTTTCTGTTCTTCTCAGAAACACAATAACTAACAAAAGACACGTCCTCAAATGACAATGTACTGAAGTCTTTTAATCTACATTCAATGTAAGGATTCAGAGGAAGAGCCAAGGTAAAATCGTATAAGTAGTTATACGTATTGCTATTTATTTTATAGAAATTATTATCACTGTTAAGATGTTTTAAGGGACATAATGTAGAATTTTTGGTTGCTTTTTGTAAACACACAGCTGTTGGCCCCTCCTCTCTGGTGCAACGAGCCATAGAACAAATAGAGAGAGAAGAGGCAGCGAACAAAGAAGTAAATCAGAGGAATACAACCTTATTCTCAGATTGTTTCTTGGTAATTACTTTCTATAGCACGAGTAAACACACCCAAACCTCTACACACTGCCTCCTGTGTGTGTGTGTGTTTTGGCCTGGCTCCACCTTGCTCACTCAAACTGACACACTGATAGCAGCACACAGCAGAGGAGAGAGATGAACAGAGGGAACATAGAAGCACATACACTTGTATGTTTGTATCATACACACACTAAAGCTCGCCTTGCCTCTGCAGAAACACACACTAACACACACTTCTGGTGATGAGTGATTGCCCCCCTCCACTGCATTTGACAAAGAAATCAAATACTTGAAGAGGAATCTCCCATCTATGCATTATATGTGTGTGTAGTGTGTAATCAGAAGTAGTTTACACAATGCAATGTGGAGCCAAAACCTCCCCAGTGGTGCAAGCTTTTCTACCAGCCGTGCATACCTGGTCAGAGTATAACGCAGGGAATGTGTGGACCCTAATTTTATGAGGTTGAGGTGAGCCAGAACAATGCTGGCTTAAACGTGAATGACAGAAGGGGCCTTGAATCCTTAGTTTACCCAGTATGAAGTTAAATTGTGTTAGCAAGGTGTGCCCTGGCTGTTCGATGTGTTAAACACTGCTGTAAGGAGCTGTAACATCCCTGCAGGGGTCTATTACCCATGTTCTCCATTAGTGCTGATGGTGCTCCTGCTGCAGTGGCCATCCACGGCTCAATGAATACTCGGGGTCCAATGGGGTCCATTTGGCCTCTGTCAGCCCTATAACAAACCCACTACAGTGTATAGTATCGCTCTAGTGAAGGTTAACCTTGATTTTTATACACTTTTATTGGTTGTAACATGTGGTAACACTAAGTCAAATAAAGAGCTGTGGAACAGAAGGTCCTGACAGAATAGAACGACAGCAGCAATAATGATATGTATTTACACAAAGGCCTCTGCTATAATCCTTTGTTTTGTTGTAAAAAACATCAAATTGACAGATTATCTATAGCTGTTACCCGGCAACATGAACATACCTAAAGACACTTTATACAACCTCAACCTGCAATACTTATTTTGTTATTTGCCCCCAAACATTTCAAGGATCGGCTGTCACAATGTGTATATGAGGAATGTGTGAACGTCCTCACATGTCATAATCTTTGATGTGCAAAGTTATGTATAAGTTAAATACAGAGAGCATTACAGACGTTCCCAAGGCTCATAATTCCTCGTAAATCCTCTATTGGGCAAATGTGCCCACTACAGTGTCAGATAGCAGCAGCTGTGTGAGCTGTTTTACATTCTTGACACTGTCTTACTGACATCGTATATAACTGTTTCTATTCACAATGTCTCTTAGCGGCATTAGGCCTGAGGGCATGGTTAAGCCAGTATGTGGTTAGAGTGTATTATCAGTATTAAGCCTAGAGCACTGACTGAGCCTGTCTGTGCTAAGATTGTATTAACAGGGTTTGTCCTGACTTTCAGAAAGGCATTACACCAACATAAACTTCCTAAATGTTGCTTTAACCATATTCCATCATCAAAACTTTAAAAGCTTTACTTTACTTTACAACATGTCTAGCTTAGATAGCTTTACTCCTCCCACTATCTCATTAGTTCTGTATTGCAACATGCAACCGCCAAGATCGGAGAGCAGAACACGGCCTTTTCCATTTTAAGCATTGTGATTGTGTTCTTGACAAGGCATTTGACATCGTATTTACTGTAATAAATGGATTCCTTATCAGAAAGTAACAGTAGCAGAGGAAAAGAACACAGAGAATGACTAGAGATCACAAGAGTTAATGAGTATGCACTGGATGCTAACGTAGCAATCAAAAAGTAATGGGGGGTCCAAAGACTCATTGCAAGAATGACATGTCGTGCTCAAGGAAGGACACACAACAGTATCAGACTTTTTGACTTCAAAATCAGAATCAGAATCCCTTTAGTCGTCCCACAGAGAAAATATGCATTAAAAAATATATAAATATCAAGATAAAGAAAAAACACACAATTTACAAAATACACATCCAGAAGGAGATATAGCAGCCAGGTAATATTGCTCAGTGATTGATAATGGCATATTTATGTTTATATATTGCCCATCAATTGTTATTGTACAAATAGTTTTGTATGAGGGGTCTACCAGGGGACATGCTGGTTGTAAAGTCTGACGGCTGTAGGAAGGAAGGACCTGCGGTATCTCTCCGAGAGACACCTCAGGTGCAGTCACTGTCACTGAAGGAGCTGCACAGTGTGGACAGGGTGTCCTGGAGGGGGTGGGACACATTGTCCAGCAGGGAGGACAGCTTGGCTGCCATTTTCCTGTCTCCCACCACCTCCACAATGTCCAGAGGACTCCCCCGTACAGAGCTGGCCTTTCTTTATTAGTCTGTTCGAATCACTAATATAAAATAACTTCATTAAATGATGTGAAACGTAAGTATTTCCTTGCAGTAATTCCATCTCCCTGTACTGCCCAATGTCAAAAATACTCCTATGATGATACAACACATACATCAGGTTCAGGTTATTGTATTTGTACAAGTAGGTAGCTAAACAAGGAACAAAACACACAGATTTAAAAAAAAAAGTACATCACATTTCAAACATTTAAAAACCACATGTACAAACATGAGCAATCCACAAAGTTCATAAACAAATAAATAAAAAGGCATTGCTTCCATAGCATCTGCGTGACACTGCTACAACTTGTTCATTGGTGCGATGGCTACTGGAATAACGCAGTTTTTATACACTTTGTCCTACACTTTGGGACACTAACCTCTGGCCAAAGGAAGAATCCATTAAGCCATGATAAAGTCCTTAGTGTTATTAATAAATTGAGTTGATAGGTAGTACAAATAGCTTTCTATTTTTGGGGAATTTAACAAAGCATAACAGCTCAATTAGGATGCTAGTTATTTATTAGATTTTGCTCATTTTCCAGCCAGAAATGAGTCATTTAAAAATAGGTAATAATTACAGGTGGAGCAGGTGTTGATGAACTTATCTGCATTAAAGTCATCTTGGATGATTGTATTGAAATGATCTATAAGAGAAACTACTACAACACATGAGTGATACTTATTATTTTCACAAATAATAAGCAGAAAGCACAGAACAAAGTATAATGAAATGGGAGGAAAGCTCCAAAGTGCCACTTGGCCTAGCAATTCGCATGCCACTCCCCCTGCTAACAGTAAGCGACTTAATGCCTGTTACAGCTGAACACAAACCACCTGCTGACAGTTCCAGCGAAGCTTCGGCTAAAGTCTCCTGTAACATATGAAACAGCTCAGTACCATTCCTTGTGCTACTGGCTAAGTTTTTGCCCTGGCACTTGTTAAAGAAAGGTCTAGCCAAGCTCAATACGCCTAAAAATGTCCTCTAATTCAGCGCTTGACAGAATATACTCAGTGGTACTACATCCCTGAAAAGAATAAGAGGGTTAGGAGGAAACAAAGTAAGGGGGTGCTGGAATTGTTCTATGGAAATAGAGGTGGAAGGAGTGCAAGCAAGAAAAAGGAGAGAGTCAGAAGAGCGAGGGAGGAGGGGTGGCAGATGGTGACATGTTGATTTATGAGCTGCAGGGCTTTTCATTAACCATACTGAGTTTTACAGAAACAGAGAGAGGAGGAGAAAAATGATAGAGAGAATGCAAGAGAGAAACGGAAAGAAAGAGGTGGACAGCCAAATGCAAAATGTTGGGAAACTGACATATAGAAGTGGAGGGATACAGTGAGGGAGGAACAGGGAAGGAACATTAAGATTAGGGGAGTATTGCCACACATATTGTGATACTGCTCATCTCTTTTAACGTTTGTATTCCCAGTATGCTTCACCATGTCTGCGTATCTTTGTCATGTTTATGAACATGCTGTAGCTCCTGCTTTGGCTTCATGTTGTGATATCTCCTCTGACTGGCAGCACTTGCAGTGATAGAGCAGTACGTCTCCTTAGCCTTTTTTCTTTGGCATTCCTGCCACCTGCAGACCTGTCACCACCAATCTTTGGAAATGCCCCAGGCTGCCAAATATAAGCATGAGCCGTTCACATTTATATCCCAGCTGTGAGACAGTATTATGAGGTACTTCAGGGTGCTAATTCTCCCCTTCAAAATGCAGTCACAAGTAGACTGCACTTCCTAAACTACTTCTTCTCTACTGTCCACATTAACGCTGCATTCAGAGACTAAAAATTCCAAAACAGTAGGCTCCAGAATAAACAAAATAATCTCAGTACCAAAGACTGACCACCTGTAAACTGGAGAAGCGTCCTAGAAAGTTTGGATTCATTGATATGAATCTATCCATCTTCTTCTGCTCTGTAATCCACCGATTTGCTCTACTTCTCTATGCTGAGTATTTTGCAAACAACAATTTCACAAAAATCTGCCAAAAATTAGCCAAAGTACACAGCTACCATGTGTTACTAGCTAAGCTTGCTTAGTTGTGTTAATCAACAGTATGTTAACTTTCTTTCTAACAACAAACTGCTTTTGAAAACTGTGTACATGTTTTGGGGAAACACAACTATTTAGCACATGCTGTGGTAATCATACTTGGTATTTGGTAAGTAAATGTGCTACAGAAATGTTACTTCACCCTTCATACTGTATCAACCTGTCTGTCAGCGCTCATTCGAAATGATTTACAGCTTTCTCCTTTGTGCTACCACTGGGGGCGTACAGTTATAGGTTGTAGCTCATATTGCAAATGATAAGAAGCAACATTGTTAGGTGACAAAAAAGAAAGACTGAGTCTAGCTTCCATCTTTATTATTTTAATCATTATTTAAAGAGTGCAAAAAGAAAAAGCTGAGAAATAAAGAGGATGCTAGCCTGCAATATTAATCCAGTCCAATAACATAACCTGTCTTCACTTTCTGCTATTTTCCCCTCTAATATGTATTTTCAAACCAAGTCACACACAACCAGGCAGTGTTTTGCTGTTTTAACTCGATGATTAGTAAACAGCAGAGAACATGCTGAGACTTGTTAACTAGGAAACCAAATGTATTACATGTGAAGTGTTTCCTCTGTTCAATTAAATCAACAATAGTAGGCATTGTTTTTCAAAAATAAAAGCACACATTTTGAATATTTATTACAGCTGGATATAAACTGAACAGTTTATTTTCCATCGAGGTCTGCAGAGTCCCCTCTGCCGATGCCCAAATTAAAGTGATACTTGAATCTACTGCTTGACCCAGGTGCTAGACAGTATTAAAACTTCAAATCCAAAGTAGGTTTGTTCAACAGTTTCATAACAACACTTTTAATTGTTGCAACCAACATTTAAAGTGAGTTTACCAATTTAATCACCCACAAACATTCTCTTCAATATTCTCTACAATAGTTACATAAACATGTTGACGGTTTACTATAAAAAGGAAAGCTTCGTCTGTTCCTCCGAATCATTCACGGCATATTTTAGGCACTATCATGTGGTGCTTCAAAAGTCCCAAGCTGATGCAAAGCTAAGCAAAGTGGCTGTTTCCTGGGGCTCACTGAGTTTTTTTTTGCCTCGCTTGCGTTGTTTGGTATTTGGATGAATCACAGTGTGTTGCAGAGGTGAGGCACACGAAATACAGCAGGGCCCTGCAATTTGGGTTTCACAACTGACCACATTTTCTGGCATCCTTTCTCCAGACAGGGTCATCAATGTTCAGTCATTTTCTCATAACTTGAACGTGGGCACATCGTTAAACATCCTGTAGAAACATTTTTGTATTCATGTTCTGTGATCCTGTTCCTGTGCTTTGATTGACAGGTGTATGATGGGGAGAACACTTCATCCCGTCTACTTGGAAACTTTACACATGATGGCATAATTGGTCTTGTCATCAATAGCACATCCAATCGCTTGTGGCTGGAGTTCAACAGCAACGCCTCTGGAACCAATCAGGGCTTCCGCCTCACATACACAAGTGAGTGGTTCCAGAAAGATTAACTCAGGGTCAACTGATTAAAAACTTGACAGCGATACTGTTTGTTTTTCCATTATATTTCCTCATACAGCCACACATGTGTACGTGTAAGCCAAAGAAAAAGCAATCCTGTCTTTCATTCTCTCTCTCACACACAAACACACACACACACACACACATTTTTTCACTTGCTCATGAGCGCAACAGAACACAAACAGTAATTTCTTACATTTTCTCATCATTGTAGTCCTTGTAAGGAGAGGTTTTTAATTGAAAACTAGAGTGGTAGTGATTGTGTTATATTGCACTCATGAATATATCCTGCATCTGTCCTGTGCCTCAGCCAAGTGATTTTTGAGTGCTGCATACCAGAACAAAATAGGAGTCATGTACTACAAAACTCTAGAGACTTGTGTTTCTCCGTCAGCAAATTACCATGCCATGTCTTTCCCTGCTGACAGCTGAGAGAGATCAACAATCAGTTTTACAAGCAATGCTGCTGGAGGTGGAGCCAAAGAGCAACAGCAGTTTACCAGCATGCAACAAAATAATTGAGCACACACTATGGTTTGCACATAAATGCTCTCTCTTTTTCTCACTCTCTCACCTACACACACACACACACATCTTATGAGCTTTAAAGAGAGTCTGTTAAGAAGGCAGGACCAGCTGTTGGGTAAGTCAAGGTGGCTGTTAGAGAAGCATTTATCTGCAAGTCATTAAAAAGAAGGTGAGAAAGTGACACAGCTGAAGTGGAAGAATTGCTGGACGGAGAGACAGGCATATAAAGGTAGATGGTGTACGGATACTAGATGGATGCTCTGTACGTCAGTTAAAACCATTACACAGACGTTAGTCCGCAAGTCGTTAAACTGGAGGTGACACCTACTACAACGGATGAGCGGATAGATGCATAAGAGAGATTGATAAAGGGTTTACTCAGAAGAAAAGACAGAGAAGCATCTGATCCAGAGAGACAGCGATGCTTTCTTAATTAGTGTCAGGGCTTTGAGTAAATCTGCTTTAATACTGTACAGTGTTTGAGGCCATTCTAGTGGAGTAATAAGAGTTCAAACATCTGTTCAAGACATTAACAAGAAAGGTTGTCAGAAATGAGATGCATCTGTTTCACTGAAGTGGATGCAGGGCGGGATAGACAGCAAGCACGCCTTACAGAGCAAGATAGCTAAAAAGTTGCCGGCTTTGTAAAAAACGTTATTACAGAGCTTTATGGAGGAGTTAACTTATTGGACAATGAGTGCAGTCAGATTTGATTTCCAGAAATAATAGATAATATGTATTGTTTTTAACATAATCGCATCACTCAACAGTCAAGATGATTGGTGGAGGTTTTATTTAATCAAATATTCATCGCTATGTTAAAGTGGTTGTTGTCCAAGGCTGCTACAATGTGTAAATGAAAGGTCATTTAAATCTTAAATATAGGTTTAATTGGAGTATATTTGTAGTAAGTTGTCATGTCAGAGGTTGGGCTTCTATACTCTAAGCCAAACATGTTGAAACAGCAGTTTATGATAGTGACTGATTCGCTGTTCATTCTCCATTGCATAGCAACTCAAGACGGTCATAAGAGGCTGATGTAAGGGAAAGAAAAGCGTGTCGACATTTCTGTTCTTTGTTTTTTCAAACCAAACTTTTCTGTTCTTTGTTATCTTCAAAACAGGCAGCCGTCCCTCGCAGTGTGCTCGTTCAAGTGAACAGTATATTTGTGCTTGTGTGGGATGGGAAATTATCTTTTGATGTTTTCCCACAGTTCCATATAGAAAGCACATTTCCAATCCAGAAATATAATCGCTTTGCTGCTCACTACACATCTTAATATCTCTCAGAAAGGGGAGAAGCCCTTCCTTTTTCATAGAAACAAGCATAGGCGTAGACTCTCACAGCAGCTCTCAAATATGGTTTCAGCATTAACAGTGAGCGTTAAGCTTTGCATCTCTGCAGAAGTAGTGGGATTCAGGAGGAAAACACTGACCTTATGTCCAGAACGGCGCTGAATCACCCTGTTTATGTATGCAACGTTAGCTCACTGCATTGACAGAAAGACCTCATTTGTATGCCTGTGCTTCTCTCTGTTTGTGTTTGCGTGTCTCTTTCTAGGTTTTGACCTAGTACGCTGCGAGGAACCAGGTGTCCCTAGTTATGGCTATAAGACGCAAGACGACGGCCATTATGCCAACACCTTTGTCCTGTACTCCTGCAACCCTGGATACAGTCTCTATGGCACCAGTACACTGACCTGCCTGAGCGGAGACAGACGTGTCTGGGACAAACCACTTCCTTCCTGTATCGGTTAGTATGCCACCTCATGTGTAGGTTCTACGTACATCAATAATTTAAAACTACAAGGTCTGAATTATTAACCGTCTATTCAATGAGAAACATAGCTGGGGAAAAATCATGTTTTTTTCTAAGCTCCGGCAAGAGCTTGATGATTCAAAAGAGGGAGTTGGCGAACAAGGGATTGAGCCCGTGCAGCTGAAGGCTTGAACAGAGGCCATGGGAACTGATTCAACGCTCTATTCATGGTGGCACTGATACACCTGCGAGTAAAAACATTTCTTGCTGATCCATCAACCGGCGCACACAAAACTATCTGAGCGTGGACAGCAGGATGTCAGCGGGCATGAGATTTGAGTGGTCCAGGCCTCTCTGTACTTTAAGGATGGCATGCTTCAGGTGCAGAAATAGGGGATGACTGAATTGAACTGTGATAAATGTATAATGTACGCAAGGCCACTTTCTTGTCCCCTGAAGGTGCTCAAGTATTTTATGCCAAGCTTTTGACAGAAGCCTTAGCTTTCGCTTTTATTCTGGGTATGCACAATAAATAGAATAGCCCATCTGGAGAGGATGGCAGTAAATGATGTGATGAAAACCATATTGATTCATCTGAAATTGTTGAGTAGAACTTTAAGACTGGAGTCAAAGTGAAGCCATATGCACTTTAGTGTTCAAACCCAACATTGAATGACTGCATTTGAATGTCCAAAAAGTTATCATATTGTTCTTAATTTCCTTAGCTTGCATGCTTTAAAGTCAATAAAGTATGTAGCGGTACTTCCACCAGGAGATATTCAAATGTTGTCGTATAAGATTAACCAATATCAACTGTGATGAAAGAACACATCATGATTGAGAAAGCTATTATTGAGCATGAACAGGGTTATGATAAGAAGTTCCCGAAAGCATCGCTTAATAGTCAGCCATCGACGTGACTTCGGCTCTGCATTCCCACAATATCAGCTTTTATTTTTCAGACCATGAAACTGAGGGGAAAAAAGGTTTATTTTCTGGCATTCCTCGAATATGTTTGAATATTTCATTGGTTTTAAGGTAGATAATCTGCCACAGGGCAGTTTTAGCTTTAGTTGGCACTTGGCAGCTGTTAATTAAGCTGGAGAGGAGTTTGCCAAACAATTCAGGTGCTTTGACACGCTGTTTTTCCCTTTTGCTTATGGACCTGTAAAATTATATTTGTGCTTTAGCCACAGCTTGTACAGCTGGCCATTATGATTCCTTATTTTGATTCACTAACCACCAGTGAAGCATGAACTCCACATTTGTGTGTTTGTATTGTTCCTAGCTTTCGAATCCCTAAAGCAGATTCACAATTTTTGAAGTCCATAATTCCTACTTTCCCAAAAATATTGTGTGGTTTTGCATATTTTAAAAATGAAAGCACTTACCTAAGTATTTTTTACCTTGCTGAGTAGATGCAGGCACTTGGCACATGTTAATTTGGAATTCCCTCCTGCTACATACAAAGCCTTGTGTCTCTCTAACCTGCCAGCACACCGGAACTCTCTGAGGTGGGACAGGGCCTGATGTGGTTGCTAATGGCAACTAAGAAGAAAGTGTGTGCATAGATGTGGGGTGAATGCATTTATGTGGGTGTGAATGAGTGTGTGTGTTTGGTTGGATGTGTAAAAATGGAAGTGTGTGTGTGTCCCTGTGTACCGCTGCAGTCAGTCATTAATTTGTGACTGCTCTGTCGCTGCCTTATTTCAGATGAGCCAGCAACCAGGAGAATGCTCTGGTGGAGCCCCGGGATAACTACCTCTATAGCTACCTTTGTGTCCTCCTCCTTTGTCTGTCTGCTGGGGCGTTCATCTTTCTGTCTCCCCCTTGTCTGTCTGGCTCAGTTCCATATCTGCATGTTCTAGCATGGAGATGAGGAGATGGTTTTGCCTCCGGCTGTTTCTATACCGTCTTTCTCTCGCTGTCTCTCCCACGTTGAGTCAAACAGAGTTGTGGTCTCCTTCTTATTCTTTTTGACGTTTACTATTCATGCAGTGAACCTGTCTATCTTTTTCTGTATATCTGGGTGCCTGTTGTTCTCTCTTTCTATTTCTGTGCCAGGAAATTGCAGGTGTGTTTGGGCCCAGGCTTACTATACAACTGTTTTTTTGTGCCTTGTATCCTCTCTTCCTGCAGTTCAAGATAAAACATAGTAGAGTAGTTATTTCCTTTCCTTAGTGCGTGTGCTTGGTAAAGTGCTTTCAAGTATGCTTTTGACTATGTACGTGTTTGTTATTTGATATCTCCTTTGTGTTTGTGTTTACAGGTGAATGTGTTTTTGTGAGCATTCTGCCGAGGGTAATACAATAGCAACGGGTTGTCATATTATTGTAGATTGCAGAGCTGAGTTAATGGTGCCCTCTTAAGTCACACAAACTTACCATGCACTCACTGATATGAAGCCTCCCCTATACAAAACTGTTTTCTAATCTGCAGCGATATGGCTGCTCAGCGGGCTGCCATGTACTTCCATGATGAGTTCAAATCTGCTTCCAGGCTTTTTCCCTGCATCCTGCTATCTCCCCTGTTCCTCGCCACTGAAGACAATACAACAATAACATTAAAAGACCGTCCTCTCTTGTGCAATAAACTGCTTTTTTCTTGAACTTGAACTCTATTGGGAGTTCCTTAGAGGGAAAACAGCCATTAAAGTTATTCACAACCCATAAAAGTGTATAGCAGGAGCTTGGATAATTCAAGGTTGATTTAGGGATTCAAGGCCTTTTTAAATGGATTCTCATTTAACTCAACCTTCACATCCCAGGATTATTTACAGGAAAGTAATCACCTCTTATAGAGATATGGAGATGAGCTAAAATTGTAGAAGGGCTGCAGAGAAGACGAGAAGAAATACCATACAGAGACTCCAAAATGCATCCAGTCCTGAACACAGTCGACCCAAATAGACTCTAAAGAACTGAAAAACAACAATTATTAAACATGATATGCAATAGAAGGAAGGTTGATGTTCCCTAAGCAAAAAGAAAGTTGGATACAGAAAACGTACAGAGCCATGGTCAGCTGGAACTCATGTTGGTGCATATGAAGAAGAGAGTTCTTTAGATGGTTTCAAACTTTTGCAGAAAGAAGCTCTGCATTTCCAAAATTATATTTGAAATGGCTCTGTGTGTATGTACAACTTGTATAGTTATTTTTGTGTTTGGCTTAAGGTTGGGTGAAAGCAAATTTCTTTTCATTCCTCTTGGTTATTAATTAGATAAGATAAAGTCCTATCCATTAACTGTGACTCCAGTTTATGGCATCCTTTTTTTTTTTACAAAGCCTACCGATTTCCCTGATTGTGACTTACATTATGAGCTGTGAATACTTTTTACTGAGAGAGTGACTGTAACAAAAGATAAACATTAACAAATCATCCAAAAGAGCAAGAATTATACTAAACCTTTTACAAATCGGGTTATCTTTTTGTTCAGATCCACCATGGCAACGCAGGTGAATTTGCCTAACGTAATAGGATTTGTTTTCTTTATAAGGTCACCTTATAAAAAGTCGATTCAGGGACTCATAGTCTCCGATACAGTTAAAATGTCTTTTTTTATTCAATAAAGTGGATTTTATGGCCGAGCTGTTGCTGCAAGTTCCAACAATAACTACAGCAGAGTTTTTTATTCGTAGTAACCCTGTGGCAATCCTTGAGAATATGAGTTTATCCTTACGTTGTTTAATGCTTTGATGCTCCTGCTGTATTTGCTATGTCCAGGTAAATGTGTGTAGTAGGTGTAGTAGTGTTATACGTGACAGTTTGTTGCTTTGGTAATGATTTGATGGATACTTTTTAAAGGACATAGATAAAAAGAGGTGAAAACCTATGGAATGTGGTTTTCTTGTGATGTTCATCCTTTTGTCTCCTGATTCTAGCCGAGTGTGGAGGTCACCTAACTGGAGCAGTTTCTGGACGGATACTTTCTCCAGGATATCCTGCTCCGTATGACAACAACCTCCACTGCACCTGGACTATAGAGGCTGACACGGGCAAGACAATCAGGTGATCATGATGCACTGAAGCTTCTTTGAGTATGATGATGTCCTGCAGATTGTCATTAAAGGAATCTAGGACTACGACCACAACTATTCTAACACGTATTTGCAGTATTGCTTTGCTCTGGCCGAGAGCAGGTTAGCTAACTGTCTTCACAAGGACTTTAGACTTTAACACTTACAGGCCTGTCAAGTAATGATACATCCACTAATTATAGATAAATGCTCACTGTCAAAGCCGCTGCTGTGTAGGAGAGCACACCACATTAGTCATTATGCCATCACTGTGTTTCTTAACACATTGTGGCCACTGCTGTGTGATCTGTCTATCCTCAACCTCGGCTTCATTTTTATTTTATGGTCGACTGGATTTGGGTAAAACTCCTGAATAAGGAACAGGTGTTAATGTTTGCATTGAATCTCTGATCTCCTGTGTAATGTGTGTGTTTTCCTCAGCCTCCACTTCATTGTCTTTGACACTGAGGTCGGCCACGATATCCTGAGAGTTTGGGATGGTCCATCTGGGCCGTCAGACGGGGGGATCCTGTTGAAAGAATGGTCAGGCCCAGCCTTACCTGAAGATATCCACTCAACTTTCAACATACTCACACTGCAGTTTGATTCTGATTATTTCATCAGCAAGCAAGGATTTTCTATACAGTTTTCCAGTAAGTTATCTTATCGTCGAATGACTGAAAAACATAAAGAAATGCACAATTATTTTACTGAATTAATGATTTGGATGGTCTGTCTCCCTCTACACCCATCATCCATGTATGATGGAAAAACATTTACTGAATTAGCAATTAATTAAGCTAGTTAATAAGCTCATCCCACTAATAGTTTCTTAATTGTTATATAAACCTCATTTATATTAGCTGTAGGAAAATTAATCTGCAATTTACGCAGCATTTAACACGATTTCTGAAAAATCTTGAGCCAAAGAATCAAATGAGAATGAAATGTAATTTCTCACTCTCTGGGGCCGAGGTTCACAAAGTGAAGAGCCCCCCAGAGACCTGGTGCTCAGCTTTGGTTGCATCCCACAGATATGGAAACAACAAGCTCATTTTTCTCAGGTTACCTAGATGTTTAGCAGCACTGGTATATAATAATCAAGGATATTGATACATTTGAATACTAATATAATAACGTGCAATGGGTTATTTGTATAGGCTAAGGAACTATTCGTTCATTTTTAAGGTTAGAACTATGAATCTCAGTATTTAAAAAGGTTTAGATCTTTTTATCATTTCCAGAAGGGTAAACTGGACATTAACTGTTCCCCTTGGTTGCATGTGTGGCCTTTCCTGTTGAGCCACTGGATCCTGAGTCCTCTTAGAGTCATTGGCCATCGTCACTGCCATCCACCGTAGCAGCAAAATCAATCAGAGGCATACACTCATATACACTTTAAGAAGTGCTTATTCACATGCATGCATGCACACGTACATTCATGTTCATGTTCTTCTAAATCTTCTCTATAGCAGTTATTTACAGCACAACTCTTGCACAACCCCATACTGTACACCTCCAGTCGCTCTGTTTGTATGAATCTGAATGCAAAGCGGCACACACACTCCAACACACACATCTGTAAGAACTTTTTTTAAAGAGATGCATACATCCAGTCATAAATATTTGCCTCCAATGCTTTCTGTCCCTCACTGTTATTCTCAATCTCTCCCTCGTGTTTGTTTTTTGCCCTGCTCCCTTTATTTAAAACAATAAATATTTGCACTCACAAACATGCTAATCACAGCACTGTTATTCCATTACTATGGTAATGACTCTTATATTTAACCCAATGTTGATTTACTAAAGCAAAGATAATGGTATTTGCCACCACGAAGATTTATTTAAAGCAAGGCTGTGTGAATTTATTGAGGAGGGGTTTTTTTTTGGTGGGGGGTGTAATGTAAATACACATTTCCTTCTAGTTTTTCTCTAATTTGATCCCACTTTTTACACTTTCTGTGTCCTGGTTGGTAAAAAAAAACGTGTAAACTAAAATAATATAATACATGTGATGTTATTATTCTATGTTAGGCTGTCCTCAAGCTAATGGAATATTAATGCAAAAGATAACATATCTGTTTGTAAGGATTGTAATTCAGAAGGCTGCTCCCACAACCGTGTTGGCCAGAGCTCTAGCTAATATTTGATATGACATTACATAAACATAACTCTCAAGAAAATGTACAGGCCTAAAGACAAAAAGGTATTATAGTATTCCAGTTGTTCACAGGAAGACCAACATATGAAGAAACCTAAAAAAATTGAATTCTGGTTAGCACATTTAATTTTTCTTACACAGAAAGATGTTTCCTGCCAACACTCAGCCCCTAAAAGGCACTGGTTTCTAGAAGGAAAAAAAAGGATATATATTTTTATTTTTTATTATTCTTTTGACTTTGTACTTGCCTTTTAGAACCTGATTGATTTTATGATGGAAACACTCTAGTCAATTCAAACAGAAATTAAAACCCAATAGCTGTAACCCCCCACACACAGGCGCTGATTGTTGTGAATCCTTTAGAAGCACACAGCTTACCCTAAGGGGGAGCCACTAATTAAACAACAAACAAAGACCACATTTCATTGCACCTAAAGGAACTTATCATTTAGTCTCTAACTGGTCAGATAAAGTTCTCACTTTCCAGCTAAACCTTGCTATCTTCAACAGTAAGAATATGCTAAGAGTATAAGTGATAGTATTGATTGTCTCCTTCAACCAACAGTAGGTCAATAACTGTCTCTCCATATCTGTCTCACTTCCTCCAGCCACTACAGCAACTACCTGCAATGACCCAGGCATCCCTGTGAATGGTTCTCGGTATGGCGACAGTAAGGAACCTGGCGACAGTACGACCTTCCAGTGTGATCCAGGCTACCAGCTGCAAGGCTCTGACACCATCACATGTGTACGGATGGATAACAGGTTCTACTGGCAACCTGACCCCCCAACGTGTATCGGTAGGTGAACTTTTATCTGTAGATAACCGACTTTCAAACTGAGATTAAATACAATTTATAAAATGATACCGTGCTCTGACAGTAATGAGTTGGAGACTTCAATGTCATACTGCACATTAAAAAAGGGAGACTAAATATGGATATTAAGATTTAAGATAACGTCCATTTGAAGCTCCAATGAATACATCAAACAATGAAAGAGCAAGTGCAGAGCCTTTTTGGAGGAGGAATGATCCAAATGTGTATCTTAAATCTCAAGTGTAGAGAGCAAACAACAAACAAGCTCCCTGTGTTGTTCTGCCACATCTGATACACCGCTCTGAAGGCCCAGCCACTGAGGCTTGCTGGTGAGAGGATCTCCAATCCCAAATGATGCTGCTGCCAGAGCGGCCGATTCATTCTGGCTGCTCGGTCTTTAAGATCAGGGAGAATTTGAACAGGTGCTGGAGGAACTAAGGTTTGGATAAGTATTCAGCAGTGTTGCTGTGGACCACACACACATTCAGAAGAGGAGAGGTAGGGTGGGAATGACGCAGGAAACTGTAAAAGGGTTGCTGTTTGAAAGCTTTGAAAAAAAACAATGCTTTTTTTTTTCTCTTTTTCTCTATCATCAAAACCATCTGGCCCACCTGCTGCTTGTAACCCAGAGAGTTTCCGCTTCCCACTCCACACCTCATTCACACACTTGTGCTGCAGTTCTTTTCATTTTCTCTCCCACTTTTGGTCGGTCTTTTTCTTTATCAGCTCCTTCTGACATACTTGACTCTCTTCTCTTAAAGAAGGAAGGAGGGGAAGCCTTTCTTTCTTGAGAAAGTACGGGAAAAGCACAGTCAGTGCAAGTAGAAGATGATATCTGTAATGCAGCAAGAGCCCTTCAGTGTCCTCACCGTGCAAGCTGAAAATCCCATTTTAGTGCAAGAGAAGCTCGTAGCACATCCCTGACCACACTTTCTATCCAGTAGTTTGATGCTGCTAACTACTGTACATGCCTTTTTATGGTGACAAATACATGATGTTGTTTATCCTGATTCACTGCTGCATCCAGTCCAATTGTCTTGCACATTGTCTTAGATAGATGAGGAAAATCACCAGGTATAACCATAAAGATGCGGTGCTGCTGGATTTTAGTTTCACTATGCAGGAGCCACGATGAGGTATAACTTAAGTAACATCTGACATTTGCATTTTAGAAACATTAGCAAGCCGAGCAATATTCCTGCAACATCTAGCCCCGTGTCGACCCAGGAGCTCCCTTTATGTCGCCTTCCCCTCTCGTTATCAGCCAGCCGCGCTGGGAATTCCTAGAGCACGGTCGCCTTGTAGCCACGCCTGGGAAACACATTATGCTGTGATCCTGATATTCCCTCTGACTCTTTACCAGTGACCTCACGTTTGGTGCGACTGTAGATAAAATGTAGGGTGTAAATCTTTTGTGTTTTAGCTTAGCCTAAGCGTGCGCTTCCCTCTCCTGCACTCTCACCTCGGGGGGTGAATCCCTGGGTGTTCAAACGGCTCCTCAGATTAAACCAACATTACACCCAGCAGTCTGGAGCGTGAGTGTGTGTGTCTGTGAGTGATTTGCAACTATTAATGCCTTTGTTTACCTCTATTTCAGGGTTGATAATCCGCTCACACCCACCTGCCACCCCCAAGACACCTCTCCATGTTTCAAATCCTTTCTTCACATCACCAAATTGCTGCTTGAATGCATCTCTCTGTCTCTCTTGCCAAAATCTCTCTCCTGCTTTCTGGCTTGTTGCGGGATAACAGGACCGCTAGGGGTGATTCTCTCCGCTAACTACCCCCAGCCTCACACTTTGTCTAAATCTCACAGTCTCTCTCTATCTCCTTTTTGCTCTTTCAACCTCTTCAGCTACCTGTGGAGGTTATATCAACGTCCCATCTGGGAGTCATTTTGTCTCTTCTAACCAACCTCTGCCATACTTCCCATCGCTAACTAACTCTCTTCCACTATGCCTACCTGTGGGGGCTATATGTGTGGTCAACCAGGAGTGATTCTCTTTCCAAATTACTCCAAGGCCAATGCTGCGTAATCATCTTTCTTTTTCTCGTTCTCTTTCTACCTTCTCCTCTCTGTCTCTCTCTCACTATTTGTCTGTCTCCAGCGACTTGTGGGGGTAACGTCAGCGGCCCCTCAGGAGTAATTCTGTCTCCTAACTACCCCCAGCCTTACCCCGCTGGGAAAGAGTGTGATTGGAGAGTCAGGGTCAACCCTGATTTTGTCATTGCTCTCATCTTCAAAAGGTAAGCTAAATGTAAACCCTGTCTCTGTATCTATGTATTCACTGTCTGCCTCTCTGATATGTGTTCTTAAGCTTTACACCAGGAACGGGGCTTATCTGTGCTTGTAGAAACACTGCAACACATTTTTTTTAGCAATGTATTTATAGTTTAGAGTTTCCTCTGGGAGTTGAGACTTTCCTCTCTTGTATTTGCTCTTTAAAAAGTGGTCCATGTTTTTGTGGCGGAAGACTTAGATGCATCAGGAGGGAGGTGTCTGAATATTAATCATTAAAAGAACGGATTGCTTTATGACAAACCCGTGCTGATTAAAAATTGTTTTGGTGTTGAAGAAGTATTGCTAATAGATTACAAATAGTATTACAATAAAAGAAGGAGGATAAAAGGTCAACAGCACCGTGAGTTTTTCCTGGATTTTAATGCTGCAACACATCAGAGCCGAGCGCTGATCTCACTCATTAAATACATGTTTAATTAGTTGATCCAAATACCTGAGAAATCCTAGCACATTTTTAAACTTAAAGATTTACAGGTTTATCATTGCATTGGTTTTTAAACTTGTTTTTCTCCTGGCTTAAATTTAAAAATGTATTAGCCTCCATGGACTTTGTTTGATGAGTTTAGTTAGAGTAGACATTTCATGCCTCACTGTGTCCCATCAGGTTCAGTTCAGTTTAATGTAAACTAACACTCAGTTATGGATCATTAAGGTAACGAATAAACCCGTTTGGGTCAGGAACAGTTAATCCATCTGAGAATCGGCATTAAAATCCACTAACAAAACTATCTTAACTTAGTGTTGGGTTGTGGTGAGGATTCTGTTGGTGCTTTTGACCGCCTTAATCTCTCAAGTTCTTTTTTTTTTTGTTCAGGGCAAATTTAGATCCTATTTCCTATGAATCATTGAAGACCAGATTAATAATGTGAGAAAATACAATTTCAAGAACTTTTGCCACCATATGTTGGTGGCCTTGATTTGGAGAGTGATATTCAGGAATAAGTGAAAAGTGATTTCTCAGTGTTTTGTTTTTTGCTAATAGGGCTGTGTTTATTTACATGTCACGTCCTGAGTGCCTCAGTGGTGAATATTTTTTCCAGTCACAGTGGTTAGGGGCTTATGACTAAGGCGAAAATGAAGATTGGAGTTTCACTGATAAAAGCAAAGCGGACTTTCTCCAGATAGCCAAAGGAGAAAAAATGACCCAATTTTGGCTTGATGTTTTTCAGCTGGAAAGATAAAGATAATACAAAAAAAGTATTTTACTAAGTTTGCAGGATTGCTCTTAATTTGAATTCAAGTCTTAACAGACACATGAGGTCATGAGAGGTTATGCTGTTGTCCCATTGTTGGCTCTGTGCGATCTTTATGTTCTTGACATTTAGTAGCTTTAGAATTCAGACAAGGATGTATCACTAATGCAAAAGGTATTAGCACGGATCATTTTAGTGCTTTGTCAGTGCCAAAAGGGCTTATGTGCAGTTAAGCCCATTCTGTAGCAGATAGATACACAGGGCTTAAACATGAGCATTCGTTATATTTATTTGAACTTTGTTTTTGTTTTTTTACTTCAAAAAGTCCTGTCTCTCCAAATGTCAGTAAATGCATCTTTAGCACACACTCGTAAATTATTGATCGTCTTTTTGTGTCTGATCTCTATGGTATTCTTTTTTACTTCCAAGCCAAAATAAAGTGTGTGTTTCATTTCCGTACCTGGTTTGGGAAGATGTTTTAATGTTCCTGGCATAAGTATTTTATTATGTCAGAGCTTGGGACATGAGAAAGTGTTCTTTTGAACATGGTTGTAATAAAAAAGAAGTGGTTCACATTAGCCACATTTAAAAAGCAAAACTTTGAATAAAACACTGACATCAAAACAACTGACATCAAAACAAACTAAAATGTCCTTAAACATAAACAAAATAACAGGAAATCAATTCTAAACTATTAGGTTTTGAAAGTGATGTGAAAGATCAGACAAAGTTCCCAGCCATGATCCCATCAGGCTGGCCCTTTCAGAGTCTGGGAGACCTTAAAACCACAAGGAACGACGCATCAGACGACCTCGAGGGCGACAAAGGACATAGGGCAATAAGACATCCTATATATTACACAGGGCGAGGCCTCTCAGGGCTTTGAAAGTAATTAATACTATCTTAAAATCAAACCTAAAAGCCATTGTAAGAGAGCCTGGATTGATGAAAGGTGGAAATGTTTCATCACCTCCTTCTCTTATCTGCCTTTGCTCTGATACACACACACACACACACACACACACACACACACACACATACACACACACACACACACACACACACACACATGACTTCCACAATACTAAGAATATGTAGTTTTACCAGAATGGTAGCAGATCGAGCTTAAACACACTAAAGAAACCATAGAGAGTGTGTACACTTACAGCCACATTAGTGATGGATACCAGAGTGGACTACCCCAGCCACATACTGAAACCTTGTGTGTGTATGTTTGTTGTTAGACTTTTACCCCCATGAGGACTAGATGTTTCATGTATGTTTGGAGACAGAGGAGAAGCTGTCGAAGTGAAAACCAGAAAAACTTTCACCAAGAATTATGCTTTAGGAGCCTCTGCAGGGTTAGTCTGCAGGTGAAATATAATATAACACATGCATATACATACTGAGGATATAAATAAAAAAAGATGATGCAGCATGACACACACCTTTGGTATTTTATTTTTGACACTATATATTGCCGTCTTAAATTATTCAAGAGAAAACTAACGATCAACATTTAACGTTTGCATTTTTAATGCACTAAACACATCAGGTTAACATGTCAAAATGAAGGTGAGATAACAGACCATCAGAAGAGTGATAGTGCACTCTAATTGGAAGTCATTAGATGAAGCAGGTATTTGAATACAACACACATCATTGCATTAATGGTTTGGAGAATGTGAAAAAGAGCACAAACACGCTGTGCAGTCAGTCTTGTTCGACTCTTAACCCCAAGTTTCTTTTTGTGTTCTACCCCAGTTTCAACATGGAGCCAAGTTACGACTTCCTGCACATCTACGAGGGTGAAGACTCTAATGGGCCGTTACTAGCAAGTCTCCAAGGCAACCAGGCCCCAGAGCGAATAGAGAGCAGCAGTAACAGTCTCTTCCTGGCGTTCAGATCTGACGCCTCACTGGGCATGTCTGGGTTCGCCATCGAATTCAGAGGTAAATACACCCCAAAAACGGTGCTTTTAATTTTTCCTGCTGAAATTGTTCTTTTGGAAATGTTTCAAATGTTGCAGACGATTGTTAGTTGTAGTGCACGTATAGCAAGTAGTAGAACGATAAGTATTTTTAAAAGTAGTACCGATAATAGTGTTAGTAGTACTTTAACTGCAGTATTATTGGAAACAGAAGTAGTTTAGTAGCAGTAGGGAACTGCATTAGTAAAAGCCCAGTATTTGTAGTTTTAGTAATAATGGGTAACAGTTTTCGTAGCAGCAAAAGTAATAAATGCTGGGCCTAATTAAGCTCAAAACTACACAAATAAGCCAGTAAGTAGCTGTGATTATTATATTTGACGGATTGCAGGAGAAATCAGTGCTGTATTCAATTACACTTTTGATATTATATAGGGCAGATACATGTGTTTGTGCCCCAAACACATGTGCTGAATGTGTCAAACAGACACATCTGACTCGAGTCACAGTTTGCTTGTGACTTGGCAATTCAATATAGGCTTTTTAAAACATAGATTATTAGAAAAATGTGACAATTAACAATGAGCACAAGATCTCAGTACTGTAACAACAACTTAAAGTGGATACAGATCAGTGCTTTCCATTTATCAAACTTATATTCTTTTACTTTACCATCAAGGAACTGTAAAATCACCACAGACAGCAACTGAACTTTTCTTTCAAGTAAATGTTATGGCATTTAAGTGAGTTGCCGCATCTCTGCATCTATATATATCCCCCTGCTGAACTGCCAATGAGTTCTACTTCACTTGCAGAGTGTGTCGTAGAGGGCAGTCCTAGGTTCAGCTCAGGAGGTGACTGTGTAATGAGCTCCCGTCTGAGTAAATGAGTTGAACACACACAGATTGCAGACACCAAGTCAATGTGAAATTCTCTCACTCTACATTTGAGTCCTAATCCCTGCCCTCTATTTGATAAATATTTGGATTGACATTGATGTTGAGTATAAAACATTTGATACAGGAGTGGATTATATCTTACTGAACTGATTTCCCCCCTCCTGTTTATTAAAGAGTTTCCCAGTTGTAACGGCTGCTGTTCCATGTCAGCCCATGGGTTTTTTACTTTCACAGATTGTGCCTCATACTGGTTTTACAGATGTTGCTTGACTGGGGGTGATTTAACAGCCACAGACAGTGTGGAGCTCATGATTAGTTGTTTGACTGACTAGAGACTAGATCTGCTCTGTCAAATTGTATGAAGTATTTTCCTTGTGTTTCTCTCACTCCATTTATCTCTAATTAAAAAAAGATTATCTCCTTCTCTGTTGTCTGTCTCCTCGCACTACCTCACACCTCTGTACTTTTGTCATTAATTCACTACCTTTCTTCTGCCGTCTCTCTAATTAAAATACAACCTTAATCATCTCCCTGTTTCACTTCCATCTCGCCCTCCATCTCTCTCTCTCTCTGTCTGGTGGTTTTCCTGTCAGGCCCAATATCTCTCTGTTATTGGCCGATCACAGTAAAGCAAACAAGCTGGCCCAGTGCCAAGTCATAACTAGTAAATACAGTTTTGAGTTTTCTTAACTCCACAATTACCCTTATTTGTTCCTTCCTCTCCCAAGGGGGAGAGAAAATATGAAAGCAAATATTCTATATTATCTATATTAGTCTACAAATAGCAACCTGTCAAGTCCCTCCAATAGCTTTGACCCCTGATTGAAGCTGAAAATGTCCTTTATTAAAATGTGTGTATGTGTATGCCTTTAGACCCAGTTAAGTGGGAGAGTGAGCTCTAGGGATCAATGGGTCATATTCACTAATGATGTGTGAAGTAGGGTACACACTCTGAGTGTAGAAAGAGGGGACCCCTATTAACTGTTACACCACTGAATGGCATTCTGGATACAGTTTGCTCTCTACAGGTGTTCTTGTGATGTATTATGTCCAAATGATAGCTGAAATCCAGCCTTTCCTGACAGCAGGTGTATTGGTCAGAACCCAGAAAGTGCTGTGTCAAGTGTGACGTTGTCTTTATTTGCGTTTTTCAAGAAATCTTGAAATACAGAAGGCCAAGCAATCAGCCTGTTCTAAGCATATTTTGAACAGGATCTGCACTAGTTTATTCCAATTGTAATTAAAAAGCCTTAATGTGCCATCAATTACACCAAGTGGATAGAAACTCTGCCTGTTACTGTGCCCTGTCCTTCACCGCATGGGAAACTCATACAGTGCCAGGTGCTGATAAGAGATCTCATAAACTTGCAGACCAAAAAAAAGGAAAAAATCTAAATCCAGCTCCTGAAAAAATTAAGATAGCACTCCAAATGTTTCTTAAATCTTTATCTCTACATGTATGGCAGCCATTCCAGTGTCTCCAACACAGAGACATGTGGGCAGTAGTTTATAGAATACAATAAAACAAAACAAAAACTCATTTAACTCAAAAGACTTACCTATAGACAATAAAACCAGAGAAACTTATAATACGGCAGTGGTCTCTTAAATATTTCCAGAGCTCTATATGTAGTTTAGTGATATTCAAAATCGATGGTCCTTTTTCTATAACACTCACTTTTTCTCCCCATTCTCCACAGAAAAACCAAGAGAGGCCTGCTTTGACCCTGGCAACATTATGAACGGCAGTCGGACCGGATATGACTATAAACTGGGATCTCAGGTCTCCTACAACTGTCACCATGGCTACACAACAATGGGCGGGGATACCATCACCTGTGTCATGGGGAATGATGGGAAGCCGGTGTGGGACAGGGCACTGCCGACATGTAAAGGTTAGGAGATACATACCATAACTGCAGCTTTACAAAAAGGATGGTGAGAGAAATCTCGTGGGGAAATAATGCTTATGATAAGTTGTTAAAAAAACACAAACACACAATGTCCAGTAAACAAGGATCAATAAGACAATCTAATGGAAGAAAAGATATCTGTTCTGCCATAAACATTACTTTTAGGGTGCTTATAATTTACAGTACTTGCTATGGTGTGAGGTTGGGCCAAGACCTGCTGCGTCCGTGCATGTGCGTGTGTGTGTGTACGTGCGTGTGAGTGTGTGCCACATATGCGAACTTCCGAGACAGACAGAGAGTCTGTCAGGGATTGGAGGGCTGACCTGTCTTATTGATTGACAGCTCAGAGAGCCAAGGAAGTGACACCTGCCAAACTGCCATTCAAGTGTATTTGTGATATGGGTTGGTGGTGTGTGTGTGTGTGTGTGTGTGTGTGTGTGTGTGTGTGTGTGTGTGTGTGTGTGTGTGTGTGTGTGTGTGTGTGTGTGTGTGTGTGTGTGTGTGTGTGTGTGTGTGTGTGTGTGTGTGTGTGTGTGTGTGTGTGTGTGTGTGTGTGTGTCAGTGACAGACCTGGCCTGGTGCCAAAGGAAAATATTCAAATAAGCCACAGAGCAAGGTGGCAGGACAAGGAAAGAATTTGAAATGAGCACACACACACACACACACACACACACACACACACACACACACACACACACACACACTTACCTACTCTGTGTTTAATAATGTCTGTTGGACATTTAAGAGGGGGTTGGAGGTGTTGTAGAGAATGAAGATGAGGTAATTGCATGCAGAGTAGCTATTTGAGTACTTCAACCAAGAAAAACAACTGGTCAATCTCATGTTCACTTTCTTTCAGTTTATTTCAAGGTAAAACTGCCACTTTATACGTGTTACAGTTACTAAACTATAGAACTTCTGTGTCCAGCTGTGGTGTTGAACACAACAAAGCTATAAATAATCTTTTTTTTCAGTATTAGAAAATGAAGTTCAACTCCTACAACTTTGCTCTTTCATTTTTAGGTTTGAACTGAGATTTAATGGACTTTGAAGTTATTTTGCTGTCTTTCCATTTAACCAACTAGCAAGCTGGCCATCAGATAGTTGGTAATCCAGCACTAAGTTTAACTACACAAACAGGAAGTCAGTTATTTGGTCTGGTAATGACCAGCCGGGGACTTGATCAGTGGATACGTTTTACGGGAACATTACCAGAATGTCTTTGTGGCAACATAACACACTTGTATTCATTAGCAGGTGAGGTGGAGCTGAAATTGATTCGGTCTAGTGTTTAGATGCCTTTATCCACAATAATATATTTGTGAACAGAAGCCAAGTATTGATACTTTATACACATTTGATTGCTATTAATAGTACAACACATAATGGTCCTCTATCGAATAAAAAATGATTTGAAACTCTGAAACGATACTGGAAACTCCACCTATAATTCATTAATGTTCTTATACTGGAATTGATTTTGACATAATCATAGTATAAGGTAAGACTTAACAAATATATATTATATAATCGTACATTTCATATAGTGCAGAAAGTATAGTTTTTTTAGGGACTGTGTTTCAGAAGCTTGTGACTGACCCTGTAGTCTTCCACCATGCTCTTCAATGTCGTTTTCTCACAGAGAGACAGACTTGGATTTGGTTCCTGGCCGAGATCCTTTCTGTGTCCCAGATTCATAGATGGATCTGCAGAGATAGCCATCACACTGTACACTTTAGGACCATTCACATAATCACAGCAGCACAATTTAAATGGATCCAGCCCTGCACAGTAATCTGGCTCATTGGATTTCTTCTCCACATAGTTAGAAGTGTGTCTGTCTGCCTGTCTCTCTCTCTTTCTTTGAGCAGCTCCTGGGGCTTTTAGACCAAACTCATTAGACAGGGTGAGACCTCTTTAAATAATACATCTCCACTTACACTCCCTCTGTCTCCTCTCTTCTCCTCTTTTGACGCCCTCACACTTTCCTATCTCACCTTCTTACGTTTTCTTTTCTCTGTAACTATTTCTCACTTCCTGTTTTTTCATCCTCCTTATTCTGCTTTGCTCTTACCTCCTCTGACTCTGTCTGATTTACTCTCTCTCTGTCTGTCTGTCTCTCTCTCTCTCTCTCTCTCACACACACACACAGACAAACACACACACCTCCCATCTTAAACCGCTCTTTTATTGGTTTCCATGGTAACTAAGAGCTGGTGCGAGAAAGAAGGAATTCTCCGTGACTGTTGATAGGAGTGTGTGTGTGTGTGTGTGTGTGTGTGTGTGTGTGTGTGTGTGTGTGTGTGTGTGTGTGTGTGTGTGTGTGTGTGTGTGTGTGTGTGTGTGTGTGTGTGTGTGTGTGTGTGTGTGTGTGTGTGTGTGTGTGTGTGTGTGTGTGTAAGAAAGAGAGAGACATAGAAAGATACAGAGAGGTACAGAGAGAGAGAGGCAGCTATTACAGAGTGCCACCTAGAGGCAGTATTCAAACACAAACACACACACACACCCAAGTATAGAATACCACTCACACACATACAGCTCAGGAAAAAATTAAGAGACCACTCTAAATTTTTCTTAAATCTTTATCTCTACATGTATGGCAGCCATTTCAGTGTCTGTTGAATTTCAACACAGAGAAAAATTGTCAGTAGTTTATAGAATACATACAAAATAAAAGTTAAGACATACCTATAAATAATAAAACAAGAGACAACGATAATGCTGAAGTGGTCTCTTCATTTTTTCCAGGGCTGTACATGCGAACACATTTGAAAAGTCAAAGTTTAAAAATATTAAATTTATATTTGAATATTAGAAAGACAGGAACAGGTTGTTCATGGTATGATGTGAATACAGGTGTCTAACACAATCAGTAATGTGTGTAGAAGCTGCTTTTGAAATGATCTTGTTATGTCTGTTCCCCTAATAGTTGCGTAATTGGCACTAATGGCATCTGTTATGTCTGTTAGCTGTTGTGCTAAGTATAAATAGCTGAACTGCAGCTAACCCTAGCATCCCCCTCTGAGTCCCTGGTTGCTTTGGCATCAGTAACCCCGATACACGCCGGCAGTAAAACTGCGCTGTACAAGAACAAGTTTGGTCAATTGTGGCCCCATTTAGAGTAAAATAGACGATAGAACTTTAACCCTGTCACTGTGTTTTTGGTTCATGAAAGTTAATATTAACATTTTGGTTACCTACAAAATGCTTCGTCCTTTGGTTGTGCTCCACCCTCCTGTCAGTTCTGGTTTAAAGATGGCAAAGCTGAAAAACGGTTGTCCCCCAAACCTGAGCGACATCACGCTGGCTACGTCCACTTCTTTTGTGAAGTGGTTGGACTCCCCACTCCTTTTGTAGGTTTTTGTGATGTTTCTTTCAGAGATCTCAAAACATGTTATCCTTTTGTTCGTTGATAATGAAAGTAAATTGACTCTACTGGGTGTTCTCAGTGTTTGCTTCAGATTTTGTGTTTCTAATATTGTTGTGATGACTCACTATAACTGTTCTAAAAAAAAGACTCCAGAAGAATTGCAACTCTTCGTAAAGGGTTTAGGACATTTTTGAAATATATTTTCCTGTTCTCTCACTACCTCTCCAAAAGTGTGTGTGTGTGTGTGTGTGTGTGTGTGTGTGTGTGTGTGTGTGTGTGTGTGTGTGTGTGTGTGTGTGTGTGTGTGTGTGTGTGTGTGTGTGTGTGTGTGTGTGTGTGTGTGTGTGTGTGTGTGTGTGTGTGTGTGTGTGGATGGATGATCAAAGCGCTGGGATGTGTGAGAGAAAGAGAGTGACTTGCATGGCATTTTTTTGCATTTATTTGCGTGCGAATGTCAGAGGGTGTGAGTGATCAAAGCTCATGTGTGTGAAGGCTTTTGATAAAGCTGACACCTGAGCCTAGAGCAGCACTAGTGGGGGTATGTGGGTAGATCAAGACAAGACCTCTAGACCTGAGGCTGGGAATGCAGCAACACAACAAGAATCAATCCTAAAAAATATCAATCGATATCACAGAAAGAGAGGGAAGAAAAAGGGTGATTAGTTTGATGCTTGAGGAAACAAAAAGAAGCAGAAAGAGTTGGAGTGGGAAGGTCGCGGAGGAGTGGCTTGGAGTACAACAAATCTCTAGCAAACGTGCAGAAACCAAACCAAGCCGTGTTTTTTATTCTGGGCATGTAAATCTGTATCACTGAGCCAAGTCTCAGACAAGAGTACAGGCCACTTCTCAATGTCCACACTCACTGTCTCATAGGCTTTGACATGTGTTCCTGATAAGTCCACAAGGGCTCAGGCTGTCCCACTGTGAAATCAGAAAGTGCTTGAGGGCTCTCCGGTGGAATCTTGAGCCCTTAATGCACAGTTTCCACTGAAATGCTGGAGGCTGGAGGGAATAACCCTCAAGTGGGTGTTCAAAATCATCCAAAATAAAAGACCTGAAGGAGCTGGAAAAATGTTCACGTGCTCCGAGGACCAATGTCCCTCAGCTGGTTGTTTTCACACATAGTTAATAACGTTAAAGCTTTTATGACTTTTTTTCATAATAGTCTACATATCAAATCCGTACACGTGAATGGCCACAGGCAGGCCTATGAGACCTGGGCGACATATTCATTTACAGAGTGCTGTCCCTTTTTTATACAACACTTTAACCTCTGCCCCCCTGTACTCTCACATTTTCACTGAGCACAGAGGTGATGATAATTAAAGTCTGTTAGGGATCACAGCGTGTGCGTGAGTGGACATGGCACCGGGCCCCTGTGGGACACACACTAGCGACCAGAACCAGAAAAAATGTGAAGAGGCAAGAAGAGGTGAGAAAAGAGATAAGACTTCTGCGTGTGTGTGTGTGTGTGTGATGATGTTGACAGATGTGCTGCTGTTGTCCATACACACACACACACACACACACACACACACACACACACACACACACAACCACTCACACTTACACTAATTTAATCAACCTCTGCCGGCCTGACCTGCGGTGTAAGTGTGCCCACGCCCACCTGCTGTTCACTCAAGAGGGTTTGAACTCTCTTGGTGGTGATGAAGATGGATCAGGCGCGTGTTAGGTTGGGTTTGTAGGTCATGAAATGGTAGCAGGGATTAATAGGCTTTTGGATATTGCAGTACGCTGAAACAGGAGATCCCACACTGTGCACGGGCTCAGCATCACAGAAATTCATTCAGTAAAGTTTTTCATCCTGCTGGGTTTTTGTCGAGCGGAAGGAATAAGAATCACGCCGCTACGGTGGAGCTTTTCATTGATGTTTTTTTATGTTAAGTTACCAAAAATATCAGCCACTGCTCTGTTGTACCATTTGTAATCCCTTCACAATCTGCCATCAATCAATGAAAGGCATCACTTGAGATAATAACATATACTTTCCAATAATTTCATATTATCATAAGGTTTCAACTGAAGTCTATTTGGACACATAGCTAGATAATTGGTTCACACACACACACACACACACACACACACACAAAACACATTATATAACAAAGCCTTGTAGTCACCAGGGTCCAAGTGACATTTGGGGACAACATATCTGCTAAACTAAACAACTTTTGAGTTAAATGGGCAGTGCTCCCAGCAGAGGGGGAAAAATAGGCACACAAATAAAATATGAATGCTTCACTTCAACATAATTTCTCTGAATGCTGAGGGCAACAAAGGGGATGAAACAGTTTGTACAGCCAGAGGTGTTGTTCCTATATTACCATAGTGTTAGCGTAACTACAGTGGAGATCTTACTCCAGTGATTTTACTCTGACATCCCTGTAATGCTAAGACATTGTAGATTCAGATACATCCACGTCTGTGTGTCTCTGTGATTTAAAATGTTATTACTATATGTACTTAAAACAACTTTGCAATTATCTACTGTGTCTACCATTCAGCAAATTGTCATCTTACTTTACCGAAATATTTGTAAAATGAATATAGTAGGCATGATTAGGTAATGTCGTTGGAGCAGGTGATGCATGCCTAGTGGTATTGGTATCATCCGGATACCAATACCACTATGGAAATAATTCAGCTATCGGAAATTAATTTTTCACAGATATTCCCCAAAACATCAATGAAATACTTTGGAACAATAGGATTTTTTAACCAGACGTGGACTGTAATGGGCCTGAGATGCTCACCTTCATGACTGCAAGTCTGCAAGTCTGACTGATGATAAAATACTGTGTGAGACGGGATTTCCTCAGTCGTTGCCACGGAGACGTCTAACACCATGTCACAACTCAAAACAATGCCAAGTATAAGCTGCATATTTATGGGAAATTAAAGAAGGTAATTTAATATTGTAATGGTTTCCACATTAACCTTATGCCGTCCTTTTTTATGTATTGAACCGTCTCTTAAATAATGCAGCTGCTGCTCCTTAGAATCCCAGGTAACTGCAGCCCAATGCTCATTTGTTATTGTCAAAACAAGTGCAATCACCAAAGTGCATTAGTAACTCAGTGAACATGAGGTCAGAGTGAAATTGAATGACCACGGGCCATAACTCAGAGGGCCCTCTTTGTTTGGTGTTATTGCATTTTCAGATACTGTCTCAATTTTCTGCTCTCTTTATTTCTCAAAAGCTCATTTTTATTTTTGAAGTGAACTATTGCAGCTCCCCTGAACGTCTTTATGTTTTTTTGAATTATCTGCTTATCTTATAACGAAAAAATTGTACGCCATTTAAATGATGTCTCGTCCCATTGCATGTTTTGATACATCTGCTCAGAGTTGAACCTGCTCTTTAAAGGTAAATCCTTTCCCACACATGGCCCCTTGCAGATCGGGTGATTTACTTTATATCATCCTGCAATTTACAAAAACATTCTGGTACCACCTTACGATAAGACTACCCTTATAAAGGATTCATAAAGGGTTTATAATTAGGTTATTGATTAGGTTGTTATTAATCATTAAGAACCCTTTATAAAGCATACAGCATTCTAACATAATTCTCATACATCAACACAGGCTCACTATTTGGCAAGATGACTAAGCCTTATATTCGCTACCTAGCTTACTTTGTGTTCATCAGCCAACATCTTTGGTATCTGTTGTTCACTGAGTTATTTATCCCCCCTTCCATCTTGATGTTTTGTTTATCTCTTGTCTTATACAAGCTTATTAATGATTTATAAAGTGTTCACAACCTAATCAATAAATGAATTACAAACTATTCGTAAACCCGTTTATAAGGGTACTCTAATTATAAAGTATTACCAATGTTCCAGTCTGTCCTTCTAGTGTCTGATGTTGCAAAAAGATCTTCTTGGACAACGTGTACTGTACCCTTCAGATACAACTAACCTAATACATAGCTTTAGTTCAAGTAAAGAAAAATTCTGATATTCCTTTTATCCGGCTTTCTACAGCTCCATGCGGAGGACAGTACGGGGGATCTGAAGGGGTCGTTTTGTCTCCAAACTATCCCCTAAACTACACTACCAGACAGACGTGCTCCTACTACATCACTGTCTCCACACAGTTTGGTAAGTGATCACGCTATACATTCTCCCAATTGTAATTTTATCACCACCATAAAAGCTAATTTATAACTTTCCCGCCTCTCGGCTGTTCATCTTCTCCAGTGGTGTTCGGTCAGTTTGCTGTTTTCCAGACAGCGATGAATGACTCAGTGGAGCTGTTTGATGGAGCCGATGAGAATGCTCGATTGCTCAGCTCCCTGGCTGGGTCACATTCAGGTGAGTCACAGTCCCATGAAATAAAAACCGCTTTTTGATTGTTTAGTTCATTTATTTTGGGTTGGCATAATCTTAGATTTTTAAAAAGCTGCCATTCAGTCGTAATGTTTCAACGTTTGATCTTGTTTTTGTTCTCTTAAATACACCTTTTGGAAGACAAAAATAATGAAATGGTCTGTACTAAAGCTCTTAGGGGCTGTAGAACACACCCCCAGTGGTCGTTATCACAATTTATTTGACAGTGATGTATTTGGTGAAGATCCATTACGATTTATCTTTACAAGAAGGAATCAGCAGTTGGAAAGTGCCTCACTGGGGCCTTACTAGTGCTGATACTCCTGAACACAATCCTCCCTGGAGTTCCTCATCCTCCAAGTTTGAGTCATCCCAGTTTCTTAAGCCACTACACTGGAACACACCCAGCACGGATTCATATTCAGAGATGAGGCAAGATCTGTATAGATGACAAAAGTATCAAAATATGAAGAAATATTGATACCATAGTTGTTCTAAATGTGCTCTCATTGCCTCAGAGTTACGTCTTCTTCTGTTTCCTGTCATGACCGGGGGCATGCTGCAGGGGAGTCCCACTGGAATTGAATCAGGGCTTTCAAAATATTCGTTTATAATATGTATTCATTTGTTTGCTTGTAAAATAATGACAAGAAATGAAGCTGTTTAATAAACGACTGTAGGTCAGAAGAGTTTGATACAAATCTGAATAAAAACAGAAATGACAAACATATGAAGATAGATATGATCTCTCTGCCTGGAGCATTTCTCTCCATGTGTAATCTGAGGTTTACATTTCTGCTTTACTGTGCTCCTTTTCCCCTTATTTAGTAGATTAGAGAGCTTATTCCAATATAATTTTCAACTACAAGGATGTGACAGTTGTTATTTGGCTAAATGTTGCTGCACAATATGCAATTTCTTTCTTTCCAGCTACTATCCATCTGAGTTAGTTCAAAGGGAAGAGGCCAGTTTATGTAATGTGGAATGGGTGGCTTATTCTTTAAAGTTAATTTGAGTTGGAAATTCCCCTTTTGGCCAAACTGGCAGCAAAGAATGAAACACACCAGGCTTTACAAAATAATCTAAGCTGCATCATTACCCTATCACACACACACACACACACACACACACACACACACACACACACACACACACACACACACACACACACACACACACACACACACACACACACACACACACACACACACACACACACACACACAAACAAACAGCAGTAGACTGCTTGGTAGCACATTGTTCCAGCTTACTGACTGATTATCCTGACACACAAACATATTAACACACATACACACATACCAAATTTACACACACACACACACACACACACACACACACACACACACACACACACACACACACATCCCGACTCAGCTAATGACGGTTCTAAATGTCAGCCACGGTAGACCATGGTTTTCTCATTTATCACTGTTACTGTGTGTGTGTGTGTGTGTGTGCGTGTGTGTGTGTGTGTGTGTGTGTTTGGTATTTGTGTAGGGCCACATTTACCACACAGTGAAACTAAGGGAGTTGCCTCTGCCTGAATGCAAAGCAGAACAGATGTACGTTCTGAGTGTCTGTGGAAGTGATAGGCTGTGTATGTGTGTTCATAAAAAACTGCATTTTGTGAAGTGCTGGTGCTGGTTGTATGCTATGTAAAGTTTTCATGAGATAAAGTCACTTCTTTGGTTTATTGACATTCATTTTGGATCTTCATGTGTGTGTAATTGTTCCTTCCAGGAGAGACATTGCCATTGGCAACTTCCAATCAGATCATGCTGCGGTTCAATGCGAAGAGTGGCCAGTCTGCTAGAGGCTTTCACTTCGTCTACCAAGGTACGTTTGACTCTGTGTCTCTTTATTTCTCACTTACAACAGACACACAAAACGTCTGTTTTCAACATGTAAGTGTTTCCTCCTCTCATTGTTTAATTCCCTTCATCGCTGAAGCCGTGCCTCGCACCAGTGACAGTCAGTGCAGTTCAGTGCCAGAGCCTCGGTACGGCAGGCGGATCGGATCAGAGTTCTCCGCCGGCTCTGTGGTTCGCTTTGAGTGCAGCCCAGGGTATCTACTGAAAGGATCCACTGCTATCTGGTGCCAGGCGGTGCCAGGTGCGCTCGCTCAGTGGAATTCAACAACACCATCCTGCATAGGTGAGGCTAACCATCACTGAAATGTTTGCCCGTCATATATAGTCTGGAATCAGTCCTGTCTATGTATCATCCTGCACTTTAATGGTGACATTCATTCCAACAAATGAAATGTTTGCCTGCATGAAATCTCTCTCTGCTGAGCGGAGGCCTGTTGCAAACAGCTTCAACTGTCACCTTAGATTAACCATAAACAATGTTTATCATATCTTCTCTCTCTGGCTCCCTGTTGTGGTAATTCTTATCACCACATTGTTCCAGGGTATGCAGAGTGATTTTCTAACAACATGTCCCATCTTTTAGCTATTTAGTTAATAAACTTTGCCAATAAATTCATATTTCATGTCTCCATTCTAGTTCCCTGCAGTGGCAATTTGACTGAGCGTCGCGGTACAATACTTTCTCCTGCCTATCCTGAACCTTACCCAAACAGCCTCAACTGTCTGTGGAGGATCCATGTCAGTGAAGGGGCCGGGATACAGGTACAGATATAAATACACGTCTAAATAAACTACTAAAACATCTACGTAAGGTGTACATGAACTAAGGTTGTTAAGTCCATTTGTTTTTCATTGTTTGATATAGATCCAAGTCGTTACGTTTGCTACTGAGCATAACTGGGATTCTCTGGAGATTTACGATGGAGGAGACATGACAGCTCCTAAATTAGGGTCATTTTCTGGTATGACAATATGCTCACACACACATACACACAAACTTGCGCACAGACACCCATGCACACAAATACTCCAGAGATCTATGATGGATGAGATATGACAGCTCCTAAACTATAGATACACACACACACACACACACACACACACACACACACACACACACACACACACACACACACATAGATTGACAGAGATACCCACACAAGATCTATGATGAATTGCACATGACAGGTCTTAAACACACACACACACACACCACACACGCAGCATACACCAGAGATGTATGATGGATGATTTGTAATACCAAAAAAACATGATATATATCCTTAATAAATAACAAACATTAAAAAATACTTATAATGTGTCATATTTTCTGGCAGTAAAAGAAAGACAAGAAAAGAGAGAGGGAGGGAAAGAGTTTCACCACACAAGGTTGAGTGAAGGATGGAAGAAAAAGGGGAGAGGAAGAAGACAGCGAGGGATAAAGAATGATCTAACCTTTCACAATTTCCCAAAGGAGTTTCCCCTGTGACCTGCCCCGAGCACATACCTGTCACACACCTATCACACGTAAAACATGCCGCCCATAGGGCAACACACACACACACATACACACACACACTCACAAATGACTGTGCCCTTCTCAAGGAAGCACACTAGGGAGCTGCCCACTATAACCACAATGATCTGCGGTCGGCCACTGAGCTGCTTCACCAGGGCAGACGAGGGTTACTTCACATAAGGATACTAAAATGCTAGCTGTCCGCAGAGGGCGAGGGGTCGCTCACCCTCTCTACACATCATTTCCGAGCTTCAAACCAGTCAAAGTCTTGCTTCAAAGCATTACAATATGTTTTGATGTAATTCTGCTAATTTATTCCCAGTGTTGTGTTACAAAAACTTTGCTGTTCTTATTTTATATCCTGTCATTTATGTTTGCCTTTGTGTTTCACAGGAACAACTGCTCCCGCTCTCCTCAATTCAACGTCCAATCAGCTCCTTCTGCACTTTCAGAGTGACATCAGTGTGGTGGCAGCTGGGTTTCACCTAGAATACAAGAGTAAGTTAAAGCTTTAAACAGAATAATAGATTAATCTATTGATAGATAGATAGATGGATGGATAGATAGATGGATAGATGGATAGATGGATGGACGGACGGACGGAAGGACGGATGGATGGACGGACGGACGGACAGATAGATAGATAGACACTATACAGACACACATGTAGATAGGTAAACCAGAAAGTTCGCAAACCCATGGACACACACACACCTGAACACACTCCAGCAAACACCGTTCCAGCCAAAACTTTAACATCAAATAACAGGAGTCAGTGACCTGAACTGGTACAGCCCTAAAGCATGCACACATACTGAGACCCAAATCAGAGCACACACACAGCTCACACACCTAGAGGGACGTAAAGGGAAGCACACAGCACACAGACTCAGACACGTACATACACAAGTTTTGCATGAGCCATACGCACCCAGGTCCAAAAAAAACGCACATACACACACAAATGTGTAGACAAACAGAGGTATAGACATGGATATTAACGTCATGCATATACACACGTACACTCCTGTCAGGGAATGGTTGGGCTTTTCAGTCCTTTGTAGTTGTTTTAGCTTAGAATCTCTTCTAGATCAATGAACATGTCCCCTTTTGTGAGTATGTGAGAAAGCATTAGTGTGTGCGTTGTGGCTAGGACTGTGTGTACGGGAATGCACACGTTTGTGGGTCGATGGTCTGTATTTTTCTGGCTCTATTAGTCAACATGCCATCACTAGGAATGAGAACCTGGAAGAGCGGTCACTTTTAGGGACAGTTCATCATTTCTATTTCTTTTGCGATTACTCTCTTCTTTTTAGTATGCTTTTTATAACTGGATGTGCCAGATCCATTACATTGCATTTGAACTCGCTGTACACTATCATAAATAATCCTCAGCCAACCTTTTTATTTAGCATTTATTTTGCTCAGGCCTGCGAAAAATGTATAAGGGAATTGAATGCACAGCAGGTGGCAGTCTTTGGGGCTTTTTAGGCTTTCTTTCTCTTCATGTCCCACATTGCGAGGAAGTGGGGTGGATGAGTGCTTGCAGGAAAGTTGTGATAAGAGCGTTTGATGGGTCCTCTCGGTGCTTTCTAACAAAAACCCAATGAGAGACCTGAATAGGTTCAGTTAAATGATATATTATATTCAGCCTGAATAAGGTTGTGTAGGACTTGGGTCTGTGTGCCACTATGTTTAATATCTAAACCAATCTGAGCTCACTTTGTTTTAGCTCTGATCACATGTCAAAGCATTATTATAACAGGACAAACAAGGAGACGGAATGTCATGTATGGCTACATTTATTTTTACCGTAGTCCTATTTGATGCTGCCGACGTTGGAATTCTCTCTCGCAGTTTTTGTCGGTTCAAATCCGGTCTGCTTGTACTTTTTGAGATAGGGTCTCTCTTTGTATGAACCAAAAACATTTTAAATGATGATGGATTAACAAATGGGTATTTTTGGGTGTTTTCACCTATGTCCGCTATTTTGTGGAAAAATCAACACAATTTATGATGTTTCATAATGTTAGTCAGCAGGCAGGCCACGTTACTACAAAACCAAGTTCAAATACAGCATGCTCAGAACTTTCTCCAAGATCCCATTTAAAATCAGACTGTACACCGCCATAAGAGCACTTGCTGGACTCAGATGATGGTTTCGCTTATCTCAAAATGAGTGCCAACTCTTTAATCTGTAGCACAATTTGTTCCACGGTTGCCTTAACAGGAGGTCTCTCCACAAAGTAGAGTTTTAACTTTTCATTAAACACGAAGTTTGGCCAAGGTCGGCCAATTTACCAATTCAATAGGTGATAAGAGCAGGGAAACCCACATCAGTATTTGCCCTCAGATAATTGTTCATGCTAATTCTCATAGGAAACCCTTAAGTTAAAGCTAATTGTATTTCCCTCTTTCATAATAAATAACTGTAATGTCAACTCAAAAACCTTTAATTATGTGTAAAGCCTTTCTGCACACGGCTGTTGACTTTGTTTTCGCTGTACTGTCTTTTGTTTTCCATGATGTTTTCTGTAGAAACAGAACAAACAAGACCATCTATGTATCTGGTGTCCTGTTAAAATTCTCTGTGTCAGTTTAGAAGTATAAGTATAAGTGGGCAATACCATCTGCTGGGGAGCCCAGAATGATTGTGGTGATGATGTTCTTATTGTTTTAAGCTGACCAAAGGGCCTTTGCTCTGAAGCTAGAGTGAGCCATCTCTCTCCCCTGACTGTCTTCAAATAAACCGAAACACAAGTATAGTAAATCCAGTCAGTTAGACTTAAGTGCTGACGCTATCTAGTTGTAGTCTAGTGGCCCTAGTGGGGTGTTTTGTGATATAGTCAGCATTTTACAGAGCTTTGCTGCTCTGTCATAACCAGGGAAAAGAAGAAGCCTTTTGCTTGCGCAGAGAGAGAGAGAGATGGTCAGCCAAATGGAATAGTTTCATTGATCAGTTGCCCTGACAGCCTGCTGAAGCTCGACCTAATAACACACTGTGTGTTCATGGGTGTGTGTCTCCAAGTCACAGTCTCATGCAGCTTTTTCACTTATGCTCCATCTTTTTGAAAAGTCCCCCTCATCCCCTCGCAGCAAGCACACACTCATGTAACAGTCAGTCATGCACTTGGGCTGGGCCACCTGGATTTTTATGTGTGTATGTTTGCGTGTGTGCGTGTGAGCTCAGTGGGATCACATCGTTTTGCTGGTAGGAAGGTAGATAATGAACCAACAAGAAGAGACACACACACACACACACGCACACACGCATTCACTCCTCGCTCTCTTTCTTTTACTCTTTATCCCTCTTCCACCCGTGTTGCCATGGAAACCGCTCTAGGGCAGTCTCCTGCCGGAGTTTCCAAGTGAAACACACACACACACACACACACACACACACACACACACACACACACACACACAAACACATAGACGGATACACCCCTACTCAGACTGTTTGATGAAGGGCGGACTGCTGTCAAACTTATTAAGGATGTGTTTAACCTTTATTGGGATGGGAATACACAAGCAAAGTCATTATGTTACCGTCACATATTTTTAAGCACATTTCAGAGGCCACTGTCACAGCTGACGACCTACATCCCAGCTCATAAATAGGCTCTTTTTTGTTAGGGCAAAGAAAATCATTATGAGCATTTTAAAATGAATCTGCCACATTATGTTTGCCATGCAATGTATTTAAATATTATAAATTCTGATGTGTTGAACGACTTGAATTTACTCGATACAATATAACCCTGTGGGATGCAAACAAGTGCAAGGTACATAAATAAGATAACCTGCTGTTTTTATTTAATAAAAAGGCCACATGCATCTGACCGGAAGAGCGATGCTTTAAAGTTTTTTTTCTGGACTAGTCCTGAAGCAAAGACAAGGCAGGGAACAGAGAAGGGTATTTGTTTTGCGGTCCTTTTAGTGTAATAAAATATCCTTTAATTTGCCATGATACATTTTATAATGAAGGTCAAGTCAGCAATGTGTCTTTAGCTGTCTAGAACTTTAAGAAGAGTTCATCACGTCACATTTTGCATTATCTTTATGTGTCGTTCGTCAACGTCAGCCTTAGCCTTATCCGTGTTTCCATTGAAAATGTAATGTTTCTTTTTGTAGCTGTTGGACTTACCACCTGCCCAGAGCCGATGATACCAGCCAATGGGATTAAGTCAGGAGACAGATATATGGTCAATGAGGTGGTGGCATTCTCCTGTGAGCCTGGCTACACGTTACAGGTAATGAACACAAGATGACCAATAAACACATGTACATTACAGAACATGACATTTATCATTTTTGTATATCGTACAATAACACGGAGGATTGTACAGAATTAGATTAAATTAGGTTTTTTTAGAAGCAGACCTGATATTGTGCGGCGTGTGTACGGAAATAAATAAATAACAATTGATAAAAATTAATAAGCATGCCATTACATTTTCCACACCGGCTGCTTAATGTTTTTTCATGTCATGTTCCAAAATGAAATCAAATTGCAATCTTAGAAAATTCTAAATTGTATGTATTTATTTTTCAACAAACACACTTTACTTATTTACCGAATTTCCTTATTTATTAATGAAACCTATCCCACTGTATTATTACTTTTACACTTTCAGGGCGTCTCTCACATTTCCTGCATGCCGGGGACTGTGCGTCGATGGAACTATCCACCACCTCTTTGTATAGGTAACACACACAGGACAAAAACACACACTCTCTGCTGGCTGAATTGTGCTATGAATTATTGATCCGAGGGGAAAAGCATATGACCTGCAGGCGTGTTGTTAACATTGATGTTTAAGGTCTGCACAGCGAAGTGACCGAAGCATTCCGGTAGATTATAGATGTGAGCTAGACCTTTCTAAACACAAAACATTTACAGGTTTCTTGTCACATAGAAGTCTGTGGAAATATTTAATTTTAGGATTTTATTACTTATTTTCCATTTTTCGCTCATAAGAAATCTCTTTATTAATGTTGTTTGATTAAAAGTTGTTCAGTGGAATGATAGAAAACTGGCATAAAACATATTTTGTTACAAGACCAAACTAATGTCAAGTCTGTTAATGATTTGTTGTTTTTAACAAACTACATTTTTCACAAATAAATTAATAGTTTAACTAAATGAGAACTTCTTAAATATGATTTAATTGGTATATTTAGTTGTATTTAACCTTGGAATCAGATTTGTGGAATTAAGCAACTTCCTAAAAGACATGATCAATATACCTGCTGCATACTAACATAATTGTGTAGCTTGTTATGTGAGCCAAGGCTTCCTCACTTCTGCAAAGGAGTATAGGGACCTTGATCACATCGATGTTTGTGTTTGTTGAAAACTTGTAGCAGGTCTGGGAAGCCCATTCCATTTAAACTCAACCTTGACATGTCAGGATTAACTATCCCAGCCACAGACGCCTTCAGTATTTATTCAATTCAACATTTCCTATTCCAGTCAGAGAGACTTGCGTCAACCAAATCATTTCTAAATCTGTCAACAGAAGGGTGAGTCATAATAGGGTGTTATAATATTCAATATATATCTGTCTGTCTCTACTGGTTGTCAAGGATATATGCCCCTATGACATTTAGATTTTAGTTTTAAACATGATATCCCCTCTTTAAAAATTGGATTTATACACGTAAGTAGCACCAAATGAAACTGTCTCTGTTATCACAAAGTTTGTTTTATTTTTGTATTTGTTTGCCCCTAATGCATTATACCTGCTATATATGCTATAAAGTAATATCACTGTATTTAACCTTACCTAAAACCTAAACTGAAAATAGAAGAGAAAAACTGAGCATTATAAACGCTGTAAAGGTGCCATATGAACAGCTGTATTGAATTGCATTAGATTATAGAGGTATAACTTATAAAGTGCCCACTGAGTGTAAATGTCGATACTATAAATCCCACTGTCCAGCTAAAGGGTACTCAAGTCCCAGAGGGGGCTGCTTGTTTCAAGGTTTCAAGGTTTCAAGGTTTGTTGCTGTATTTCTAATATTTCTTGTTTTTTAGCCCTGTAACTTGTTCCTGTTGCCCCCGAGGAAGTGAGGATGCTCCCGTGTTTCCTCTTTAACTATGTGTTCTCTGCGCCTGTGCTGTCAGCTCGCTGTGGCGGGGTGTTGTCTGAGAAGAGTGGTGTCATCCTCAGTCCGGGTTTCCCTGGCAACTATCCCGGCAACCTGGACTGCACCTGGCAAATCACACTGCCAACTGGATATGGTAAGTATTATGGGATAAAAAATAAAAATGTATTTGGGAAAACAAATACTTTGTTTTATAGCAGCGACGTAATATTTATGGAAAGCTTTTTAATGCTTTCACTGAGTAAGTGATGTGATGTCAATGTACAGTGGCTTGCAAAAGTATTCACCCCTCTTGGCATTTTTCATGTTTTGTTGCCTCACTACCTGGAAGTAAAATGGATTGCTTGAGGGTTTGCATCATTTCATTTGCAGAACATGCCTACAACTTTGAAGATGCGTTTTTTTAAATTTTATTTAATGCGAAGCAAACGACAAAAACCACAAAATAACAGAAAACTTCAGTGTGCAGAACTGTTCACCCCCTAATGTCAGTACTTTGTAGAGCCACCTTTTGCTGCAAGTCACTTTTGATAAGTCTGTTTGAGCTTGCCACATCTTGCCACTGGGATTTTTGCCCATTCCTCATGGCAAAACTTCTCCAGCCCCTTGATGTTGGATGGTTTCTGCTTGTGAACAGCAGTCTTCCAGTCTTCATTGGATTGAGGTCTGGGCTTTGACTAGGCCATTCCAACACATTTAAACTCTTCCGGTTAAACCATTCGAGTGTTGCTTTAGCAGTATGCTTCGGGTCATTGTCCTGCTGGAAGTTGAACCTCCGTCCAAGTCTCAAATCACAGGCAGACTGAAACAGGTTTTGCTCTAGAATATCCCTGTATTTAGCACCATCCATCTTTCCCTCGACAGTTTCCCAGTCCCTGCTGCTGAAAAACATCCCCGTAGCATGATGCTGCCACCACCATGTTTCACTGTGGGGATTGTGTTCTTGAGTGATGGGATGTGTTGGGTTTCCGCCAGACATAGCGTTTCCCTTGGTGGCCAAAAGCTCAATTTTAGTCTCATCTGACCAGAGCACCTTCAGCCATGCATTTAGGGAATTGGCCACATGCCTTTTGGCAAACTCATAACGTGCCTTCTTATTTTTAACACTAAGTAACTGACTTGTTTGGAGAGCTCCTTGGTCTTCATGGTGTGATACCTCTTGCTTAATGGTGTTGCATCCTATGGGGCCTTTCAGAAAAGGTGTGTTTATACTGACAGATCATGTGACACTTAGCTTGCACACAGGTGGACTTCATTTCACTAATTATGTGGCTTCTGAAGGTAATTGGTTGCACCATAACCTTTTAGAGGCTTCATAGCAAAGGGGGGTGAATACATGTGCACATCCCAATGTTCAATTTTTTATTTTAAAAAAATTGTGCAGATCCATCACGTAAAATTCAGATTAAACAGCATTTAAATTACAGGTTGTAATGTAACAAAGTAGATAAAAAGCCAAAGAGGGTGAATACTTTTGCAAGGCACTGTAACTAGTGGAAAGGACATGAACTTTTACTTTCATTAATGCTAATTATGAATGATCAAAGACATATTTATTTTCCTTTCAATTGCTTTGCTAATATTTGGGACTGATTGTGAAAATATGTACCAAATAAAAACTGTATATGGCATGCATTAAAGAATAGATCTACTCTCTATGTTTAATGTGTTTTGTATGTCTAATACGATCTGTGTTTGTATGCTAGGAGCACATATTCAGTTCCAAAACTTCTCTTCTGAAGACAACCACGACTTCCTGGAGGTCAGAGCTGGACCACAGCACAGCTCTGCTCTTATTGGACAGTTTACTGGCTCTCAGATCCCACCCCTCATGCTGAGCACTACCCACCTGACGGTCATCCACTTCTACAGTGACCATTCAGAGAACCGGCCGGGGTTTAAACTAACCTATCAGGGTGAGCTTACGTGTGATTTTTAACTTTTGACATTGTTTTTCTCGAGGCCACAAACCCTGAGGTGTCACTGCAGGCGCTTTCAGTTGAAAGTGGCCCCTCAAGAGACTAAACCTGTGTTCACATTAAGCCAACGGTTGGGAACACAAGAATGATTTAGAAAAAAGAGACGGCCTGCCCATGGTTTTTGAATAAACCCAGTCCCAAAATAACAAAGCCTTCCCAACTCCAAGAAACGAAGGGTAGGATGAAGAAACACATCGCTATTAAGTTTTTAGCTTTGATCCGTGGATGAGTCATGCTAAAGACTTTTAAAAAAGGTAGAGCTTTCCTCTCATCATGAAGAGAGATGGATTGTTAGTAAGCCTTGTGAGGGACTGGCATCTTGTCCAGCAGGCTTTACTCGTAGCCTTAAGTGTTTCACTTCAAAGACTCAAGAGATGCAATGTGGGCCTATACGCCAGCGTAAGAAGAACAAGGCTCACTAACTTACTCATACGCTAACCCACATGCACATAGTCTTTTTACCCTTTCTTTCTCCTAATTTGCAATGACCAAATCCCCTAAAACGGCAGCTTTGGCACTGCTTACTTCCACTTTTGGCTCTTGAAGCTTGTAGACATATTCCCCCAAATAAAGTTGCACTAGATGCCCTTTTTCATCTGACATCACATATCTTGTGCTGTCTAAGAGCTTCATAATATAATGATGGGTTTTGTTGAATGAACCCAATTGGGAGAGCTCTGGCAGTGTGCATGATTTCCCCCCTGCAGCACTGGGTGACACAAGCTCAGGTTCTGTTTTAAGGTCCGGCAGCTATATGGTTCAGTAGGCTGAATTGCAGTGTGCACATCCACAGAATCTCAGAGGGATAAGTGCATAAAATCAATGGAAAGTACCCTCGCAGTGATTTTTAGACCCATATGTCGCTAATAAAATCTTTAGGGAGCTCTGATTCCAGTTTTAGTGTTTGGCACTCTGACATCGTACGTTCTTGATTGTAGTTTCACAGCCACACGTACTCCCACTACAACTTGGAGAACCTTTGGCTTACATTTTCCACATTCCCTCCTTTCAGCCCCTGGTATTACTTCATCCTCTCCATTTCTTTCCCTTGATGCTGCTTTCACAGGGGACCTCCACATCTGTCACTACTTACTTTTCTGTTCCTTCTGTGTTTCCACTCTGTCCAGTTTGCTTTGCAATATTTGTTTAGCTATCAGTGTCTTAAAGTGCCAGGGGATCTCAGTTCTGACGTTGTTAAGTGTCCTTTGTGGTTTCTCCCATCTGGACTTGGAATGGTTTAGCCCACAGGTGTTCCTGTCCACATGCAGTGTTCTTGTACGTACACTTTAGATAGTGCTTGTACTAGAACGTCTGTATATTTGAGCCAGATTAAATGCATTAAGGCAGCAACTGTTTATCAACTTTGGTGATGCCCCTTGAAGTTTATATGCCTCAGAATCTGAATAAAATTGATTACAATTGTCATTTTTTTATTTGGCAGGCAGCCTTAGTGAGCTGCTGTTTATGGCGACAGGGTGCACTGCCAATAAACAAATACATTGAATTCGGTAATCTCACTTTAACTGAATCATATTACCTTAAAAATCAAGTGTATCTGAAATTAAATCTGAGTATTTTCACTCTGAAAGTAATTTTTCTTCATCTGTCTCTTCAGCCTATCAACTTCAAAACTGCCAGGACCCCTTTCCTTTCCTCAACGGTGACATCATCAACAGTGACTACAGCGCTGGCCAATCAGTGACTTTTCAGTGCTATCCTGGTTATGTTTTGATTGGACACCCTGTACTAACGTGCCTGCACGGGACCAACCGGAAGTGGAACCACCCATTTCCACGCTGTGAGGGTAAGAAGAACAACCGATTACATTTTTTATATGATTTTATTTGATGGGTGATAAGTATGTGTCAAGATTAAAATGAAGATACAAATGTGCATTTGTCACATCATGCTGTGTGGTTATCAATTGTCTCCCAGAACATCCCCATCCATCAGGTACCAATGATAATTTAAAGTCTAGACATTTAGAAAATGTTGTTATCCTAATTGAATTTTGCAGCAAGTAATCTCATCTTTCATCAGTATCACAAGCCAGCAGCAGTTAAAAACACAGTGAATATTCCTATGTCACTTAGATCATTTACTCTATACATCAGTAGCACGGTCATTGCTCTTATTGATGGCACCACTGCTGCTGCTTTGCTAATACTACTGCAAATAAGATGATATTTATATTCCACAGTGTCTATAGTTAAAAGTTATTCTTTCCTCCCGATCGTTTCAGGACTAGCACGTTAGAGGAATGGGACAAATTTGCACATAGATAATCTCATAACTCTGCTTTTTACAGCTCCTTGCGGCTATAACGTCACGGCTGAAAACGGGACGATCTATTCACCTCAGTACCCCATTGAGTACCCCAACTCCCAAGACTGCAGCTGGCTCATCACTGTTCCCCACGGACACGGAGTTTATATCAACTTTACCTTATTGCAGACGGAGCCTGTCACTGATTACATCGCTGTCTGGTAAGCCTGGGTACACTTACACACACACCCACACACCCACACACCCACACACACACACACACACACACACACACACACACACACACACACACACACACTCACACACTCACTCAAATGCAAAAGCTTCTTTTCAGTGTTGCCCTTTATCCTTGGCCCGATTGCATCACTGACAGGTAAGTATTGAATTGACTTGCATCCTGCCTCCTCTCTGAACACTAAAATAAGTTATATCAACTTTTTATTCATTTTTTTATTATCATTCTATCCCTGTCACACACACACACACACACACACACACACACACACACACACACACACACACACACACACACACACACACACACACACACACACACACACACACACACACACTTCTGATTTCTCTCACACACACTTGTATTAGTGGTAACCTTATTCCTGACATTGATGGGATTCCTTTCTTACCTGCACAAAGGAATTGACAAAGAAAACATCAATATGTGTCACGTGTTTATGATGTTATCCTACAGGGACATACACCAACACCCATATGGATATGTGTAATGCCTGGTTTATGCACCGGATCCCACCAACATACCCTACTAATACATACACCCATATATACTGTGTGCTATGCATGGACTGAATCTCCTGCAGTAATAATGGGATTCAGGGTGGAGGTGGGATTGTAACAGGGAGTGTGAGAGTAATGCATTTACAATGGGACCACTGACCAATTCAATCTAACTCAGCACCACGGCCATAGGCAGACCCAGAGAGGGCTTAGGAACTCTGGCAGTAATGATGAGATTCAGTGAGGAGTGGGAAATGTAATGAAAGGAGCTGGGTTCACATATCCAACGGGACTGGGGTGGCTCTGACGAGTTTTGGTCAGTCCGAGAGAAATTTCTCACTGAATAATTACATTTGAACAATGAATCTATTACTAATAAAAATTAAGATCAAGTAGGATTTCGTCACTCGCTGTCATCATCTGGTGGAGGTCGGTTTTAGGAGTATTTGGTGTTAGGTTGAGGCCAGTCTATAATTTTCCTGCTCCAGAGTAAAGCTTTAGGGAGGGAGCAGTTGAAATGCAGGCAGTGGGAAAGTAATACATTTACACTCTGTGACTACTCGCTTTCAATCTCACCAGCTACCAGCGCCATGGAGATAGCTATGGAGAGGCACAGCATCAAGTTATTTTGTAGTTGCAAATTGATTTTTGTGATTCATGTGTTTTTGGCACATTACACAGGGACCAAAATCCTCGATTGTAGGGTACCAAAAGACATCTGTAACGTGAGATTAGAGCATGAATGATGGACTGCTGCTCCGTTCAATCCCGCTTTATTTCCCAACACATGAATATATTTGGAAGTGACTGGGGGCCAACACTGAAGGAACGAGTGCTTTGCTCAGAGCCAGTGGGATAGCATCTACCTTCCTCAGACGGATTTAGAGTGAGTGATCCTAAGGTCCGCTGATACTGCAGTACAGACATGGAAACAGAACAGGAAACAGAAACGTCCTGAGTAATCATCAGATACAGTACAGTGTCATTGATTCATTTTAAAGTAGAATGTACTTTTCTAAGAAACTACTTAGGCTGTTACATCAGTGACTCTGCCCTGGGCGCCCTTGTCTTTGTCGGATATGCATCGCTCATCTGAGCTTCAATAAATCCATATTCTATTGTTTAATCCCTAATATTTGTTTCAGTGAGTCTTTGGCTTATTTTGAATTTGAGAATGTAATGTGCTTTTCATGTTGAAGGTGGTAGCAACAAGAGAGGTACAGAACACGGGAGAGTTCATGTCATTAATGACGCACAGAGGACAGAGTTCATAGAACATTGCCTTTGCTCAGGTTCAGTGCTGAATGTGTTCAATGCCATAAGTATCAGCTGCCTTACAATCACCTCACACTCAAACAGGTCAATGAGGTGGTTTTCTTACTCATCTGAAGAGCCTACATTTTCCCTTCTCTGATCACTCATTCTGCCGCTGCTGTCAGTAGTTATGCTGATTTCCTCCTCCGCCATCCTCCTCGTGTTCTCGCTTCTCATTAATCAAACTTGTGATGAATGTCTCTTGCCTTTGTGAATCACAATGTCCTGCTTTTTTTTCCATATCTCAGTGATGTGTATCTTCTGGTTTCTGCCCTGTATACCCCTGGGGTTTATATGACGGCAGCTGCATCCAGATGTCAGGGACTGAAGCCAAACTGTCTCTATGCTCTGCAACCAGAGGAAGTTTGGCTGCTTGCCTAATATCACTGGACCACTTCTAGCAGGGGTCTATGGATCTAACACCAGAGCAACACTTTTCCTAAAATCCTCTGTCTCTGAAGTCAGGTGGTTTGACAAAATGTGTATATGATGTTTTTTAAAAACGTTTTTGAACAAATCTGAACATCATCTAACATTTGTTGATGATTTTAGAATAAATTATTCAACAAAAATAATCTACAGTATGTTGAAATGATTAATGCGGTTCATTGTTTATTTCACTCAACGAGCTAATGCTGTAAAAGACATCAGTTTATTTTGAAATACTTATTTTATCGGATACACTTTTCTCCAATCCAGGACTCAGATCGAGGTAGTGGCGAAAGTGCAGTGCTTCTACCGTACAAGGGGGAAAATGTGATTTGGTTGATGGTGAATCATGCCAGCCCCATCTTTCTTCTATCTGTTAATATATTCTTTCCAATTCCACCCTATTCCCAGCTGCAGTGGGCTCACGTCAATCACCTGTAGTAGATAGACAGAATAGATACATCTTAATAAATCAAACTTCCTATAAATCCTAATTTCCAGAGGTTACTTCAAAACATTTTCTGCCCACGTATCAGCAGGCGTGGAGATTCACAAACCAGCAGCCTTTTAGCCTCACAAGCTTACATCTCATGGCTTCAGGGTACTGACTCTATTAAATGGGTTTCATTGAACCAGAAAGGTCACTAACCAACTCCGGGAGCTAAGTCCAAGTCTTCTCTGTGCTGTTGTCCAATTTCTTTATTAGAAGTTAAAAATATATAGTAATTACAACTCCCAAAAACATGTTTTGATAAATGTTAAATGCATACGGTAAATATATATTAGTTCTGTTTATTTTCTCTAAGTAAAAATCGAGCCGCAAAAATCTAGGTCTGCTTTAATTTAAATGACCCAAAAAGCACATTTTTGATTCTCCAAATGAGCTCCCAACACCTTCAGAAAGCCTTGAATTATTGAGGAGCCATGAGATCCCAGGCACTTCTCATGAATAAAATGTTAAAATCCTTGTTTAATCCAATGGCCTGTTCATTAAAAACCTAAAACTGGGCATTTAGGAACTTTAGAAAATGTAACCTTTCAGCAACATTCAATATTTAATGACTAAAGTTAAGCCTTTAATCCACAGGCTTTGTTCAATGAACTTGTGTGAAATAGGTTAAAAAAGCAAAGATTTAGCTTCATACAATATTTTTTCTGCCCTTTAAAAAGCCAGGCATGTGGCAGATACATGTTTTATTTTATTAATAAAGGCTGCGTTTGGTCTGTCTTTCCAAGTGTTATTACTTTGAATCAGTGAAAGCCAAATTAACATTTCATAAAAGGTTCACACTGATCCCAACCCCTGACCTGCCTGTAGTCAACGGTCTGTTTATTCAGTATGATTTTAATTACCTAATCAATGTAGCCATTTAACTTTTTCATCACTGTTATGGATTGTCATTATGAAGAATCCACTCAGACACTTTTGGAGATAATTCTGGATTTATGATCAAATATTTATTCTGGTGATGCAGGGTTGAATTTTGCTGGCAGATCAATGAGACAATCCATATATTTCTACTCAGAGAAATAAAAACAGTTGTGTACTCGACTAATGGAGGTTGAACCTGGGCAGATAGAGTGCCCAATGGTTCCATAGTTACCCTCAGGTTACCTTTAGATTCGTAAAATTATATTAAATGCCATCCTCATATTCCCATGAGTAAGATGTTTCTCAGACTATGGCTACAAAACTTTCTTGTCTAGACACATATAATTAATGTTTGTGACAAATACCTCTGAGTCTTTTTAGTATACGGGCTTTGCTTTTGTAGAAAATGATTCATTGAACACAAGTAAATCAGAGAAACAGTTATCTTGACTTTGTATGCATAGTTGTCTTCTTGCCAGCTGTTAAGTGACTTTTATTTTCTCTCCGTCCATCCGTCTTCTGCAATTACTCCAATGTTTCTTGCTAAGCCTTGTCTGTTGTCTGTGTTCCTCTCTCCGTCCCTTCATTCAGGGATGGCCCAGATACGTCTGCTCCTCAACTGGGAGTCTTTAGCGGCAACACAGCCTTGGAGTCGGCCTATAGTACCAGCCCAAAGGTCCTGATCCGCTTTCACTCAGACTTTTCCACTGGAGGGTTCTTCATTCTAAACTACCATGGTACAGATACACACTCACACACACACACACCTGTAGTATAAGCATGCTCATATGTACAGCTGTGTACAGCTTATGCTGTAGAAACAGTTAGACTCATAAACCAACAGTTATACGGGCAGGTAAACAACATTTTGACACTGTCAAAATATGGCACAGCATCTTATTGCACAAGATTGTTTGAGTGCCATCTGTGTCCCTGAAAACCAAAGTGTCTCCAATCCAAGCTTCAATCATAAATGTATCTAGTCTTCTGGTGTCAGTTCCATAATCAGTGAATAGCTATAACAGATGAGTCAGGCAGTTACAAAAAAACATTTCTAAAGTGTGAAGTGTTTTTTCAGTCTTTATCAAAGCTTTCATGCTAACTCCCCTAGTATTCACTCTTTGTAAAATAAAGTCAATATGTCTGGAAAAGTCAATGTCATGGTTTTCAGTGATTAACAGGAAACAGTTATGTACTCTTTATCGCATTGAAACAGCCTATTGGATAAAGGCTGCAGCTGCACCACTTGTTTCTCAGCGTGTGCATTGTGCATCTCGCTAATTCACATTTAAAAAAAGACCTAAAGTCAATTTGAGTTTCCTAAAGTTGAAATATGTTTTTGTTTATGGACTTGTGAATTATTTTTGAAAAACAGTCTTATTATTTTCCCAAGCTTATAAGTTGTTGAATAATAAATGACAATCCTAATTATTCTATTGTTTTCTAATGTTTGTTATTCAAGTGAGTGAAGCTTCTCAAGATGTTCTTAAGATCTTGAGGAGTTTGATGCCACTGTTGGCAGCTGAATAAAACCATGTGGGCTCAGCTCCATATGTGAGGTTTTCTCTTCATTCTGTCCAGAAATTATTATTATTATGCACTCAAGTTTTTCTTTTACTCCCACTGAAATACTGAATGTCCTGTTTTATAGTGCTGGGTGATGGCACACGGACATTCAACTTATAATTAACACAAGGTCACCCTCTAGATGAAGCATGTGAAAGATATGCATACTTTATTACATGGCTTAGTTGAATACTCCATTCTGATTGGTTAATCCAGTAATAGAGACCACTGTCAAGAATGTACTGACCGTTGATAAGGAGGAACAAGAAAGAGAAAGGAAAATAGGTTAAAAGACGGAGCGCTGGACGTCAGATAAATCACCAGAAGAAGACAGACAGGAAGTAAACACTAACAGGAACACGCTCAGGGCTCTGCAGTGTTTAAGGGCTTGTTAGTGGATCAGAAGCTGTGAACAGACTTGGAACAGTTACAAAAAACCTCGATCAGTGGTGCCGTAAAGTTGTTGTTGTCGCAGTTCCAGCCGTTGGTGCCCCGTGGAACAGAGTTTGGTTTTTTTCCTTAGTGAAAGAAATACGATCCTTTTTGAGTCAATAAGATAATTTCAATTTATATGGGGAGTCGAGTCGTTAGTTTGTTTAGTATCTGGCCGTGTAATAAGTAATAAGCTCTGCGTCGGGCTCCCTGGTCAGCATGTCGGGTGTTCTTTTCCCCATAATGACCGCCCCGCTGCACGTTATCCCTTACATATGCAACATGTCAAGCCTAGTTCAAGCTGAGACCTTCTGAGAAACGAAGAACCCTCTTGTTGAGGTCATTTCATATCCTGACGCCCTGATTCGAGCATGGCTGGCCCTTAAGAACTGCCTTGATGTTTAAAAAAATAAAGATCCATAACCATATCATCTGGCATATTCTACACACACTCTCTTTTGCTACAGATGAAACTCCACTTCTTGGTTATCATGTTTTAGTTAATGCACAATGATTTACAATAAATGGATTTATTATAACCCCCCCACACACACACACACACACACACAAACACCTTTAAAATAAACAGGATATCTTTCACTGTGTGGACTTGATTGTTTGTTTTTTCACTTGAAATCTAAGGTACCTTATAAAACGTTTTCCTATCTCTCCAGCCTACCGTCTGAAGAAATGTCCTGCTCCGCCTGTTGTGGAGAACTCAGAGGTGATCTACGAAGATGAAGACTTCCAGATTGGTAATTAGTAGTAATAAGATCTTAGTTGAATGAAAGTGATGTCGCACTACGGAGCCTACATAACTTCAGAAAAACAAATGTTTTAATTGCCTTTTCTTTGGGGGGCATCATACTGAAACATCAAAAAGACTCTCACCTGACAGGTCTGACACTCTGCCTGATCAGTGTGGGGTCATTATGCTGATATACTAATGGGCCAAATGACTCTATACATGCATGTTCTAAATATAGCAACGTGAGTCTGCTACTGTTAATTATATTTGGCTTTGTGAGTGAAGCTGAGCCACTTGCTCCAGATAAAATTCACGCAGTGTTCAACTGTGTTTGCATGTTGTCAGTATCTGTGACACAGAAAGAAACAGGAATGCAATCAATTCCCAAAATAAAATTAAGCTATGCAAAATTCCTCATTAATATCTATGTCAGTTGCGTCTCTTTACACCCAGTACAGAGATGGGTTTGGGGTGTGTCTGGTGCCTTTTAGCATAACCAGGGGCAAACAGTTGGCTCCATCAATGGAGATAAATAAGCATTCCACCCCTTTTAAAGAGTCCATCATTGTCCCTTTCCCCAAAAAGACAAAACCCATCTGCCTCAATGACTACCGCCCAGTTGCAATCACCTCCATCATCATGAAGTGCTTTGAGCGGTTAGTCAAACCTTTTATCACCTCCTCCCTCCCTGACTCACTGGACCCCCTGCAGTTTGCCTACAGGGCAAACAGGTCCACGGATGATGCCATCTCCCTCACATTCCACACTGCCCTCTCCCACCTGGACCAGAGGAACACTTGTGTGAGAATGCTGTTCATTGACTACAGTTCAGCATTCACCACCATTGTGCCCTCCAAACTCATCATTAAGCTCAGGGACCTTGGGCTCAACAGCGCCCTCTGTGACTGGATCCTGAGCTTCCTGATGGGCAGATCCCAGGCAGTGCGGATGGGGAACATCACATCCTCCACCTTGACCCTCAACACCGGAGCCCCTCAGGGTTGTGTGCTCAGCCCTCTCCTCTATTCGCTGTTCACGCACGACTGCGTGGCCACACACAGCTCCAACACCATCATCAAGTTTGCTGACGACACAACCGTCATCGGCCTGATCACAGACAGCAAAGAGACGGCGTACAGAGAGGAGGTCAGAGCCCTGACATCTTAGTGCCAGGACAACAACCTCCACCTCAACGTCAGCAAAACAAAGGAGCTGATTGTGGACTACAGGAAGAGGCAGAGAGAGGCACACACACCCATCACCATCAACGGGACTCCTATGGAGAGAGTCTGCAACTTCAGGTTCCTCGGGGTAAACATCAGTGAGGACCTGACATGGACACATCACACCAGGGTCATATCCAAGACAGCTCGACAGCGGCTGTTCTTCCTCTGCAGGCTGCGGAAGTTCAACATGGACTCCAGGATACTCTGCAACTTCTATAGGTGCACCATCGAGAGTATCCTGACTGGCTGCATCACCGCCTGGTATGGCAGTTGCACCGCCCTCAACCGTAAGACTCTACAGAGGGTGGTGAAAACTGCTCAGCACATCACCAGGACGGAGTTGCCATCCATGGAGGACCTCTACACCCAGCGGTGTAGGAAGAAGGCCAGTAGGATATTAAAGGACCCCCATCACCCCAGCAACAGTCTGTTCTGTCTGCTGCCGTCTGGCAGACGGTACCGCAGCATCCGGACCAAGACGATCAGACTCAGAGACAGTTTTATACCACAGGCTATAAGACTGCTGAACTTCTGAGCTCTGTGAATGTCTACTCATATCTGTTTATAGTACACATATCTATATATTGTACATATCTGCCATATACATCTGTTTATACGTAATATATGCATCTGTCTATACCTCCTCATTCAACAGTGTAAAGTATTTAAATTACTGTACAGTGTATTTAAATCATTTCAATGTATTCTACATAAGTATATATTTTACATCTTTCCATCTCTATTGTTGTTATTGTATATATTCTTCTCTCTTTTTGCACTATTTTATTTATCTTATTTGCACCATGAATGTTGTGTTGTTGGAGGAGCCTGGGATATAAGATTTTCATTGTCAACATATACATTGTATATGCTGTGCATATGACCATAAAACCTTTGAACCTTTGAACCTTTATATTTGTCTTAATGGTATTTATAGGAAATATTACATGTTGTTAGATAGCTAGTCTTCAAAACATTTAAATACCACCTGGATTTTGACCATAAATGTGCTAAGAAACTTAGCAGTCTAGTTGTTGTCCAAAAGAATTACTAGAATGTTTCCAATTAGGATATTTCCAATCTGTTTCAGCTGTAGAAAATGCAATGTGAATACCCATCCTCGGCTCTGTAATGGGTCTATAACAAAGTGACATTGGCGTTTATGCTCGTGCACGGGATAGAATAAAGGCCATGGGTGCAGTAGGAGAGAGAGGTGGGTATTTGTTTGGGTGTTAAGTCCAAACATCGATAATCTTTCTCCAGTGTCACTGACAGTTGACATGTAATACCCATATTTTCTCCCAAGCTTTTGAAAAACATTAATTCTGGTAGAAATAATCAGTTGTCAAGTTCTCAATTTTCCTTCAGTTCTGTGTTATGTGATTTGCTCAAAACATTTATTCTTAGGTTTGGTGACCTTTTGGATCAACGGGAAATGTGATTTTGAAAAAATCAGACATCTCATAAAACCCCAGCAAGCTCAATTTGCCCCGGCAGATTTATGCAGAGCCTAGCCGCTGCTGGCAAAGTATACAATCATTTCTCTGCAGAAAACTCACATTTTGAAATGTCAGCTTTTTTATGAACTCTGGAATGTTGGTTGATTTTTGAATAATTAGTTGATTTGGGGGATTTTCACCTTTTAAAGAAACTTTTAGAGAGTATTGGTCAAACCCCGGAGACCGGAAAGACTTCATTATCCCTCATTGATATTAGAAAAAATTGTCCTTAGATATGATCTTTCTAACAGAACGTAAATAATCTACAACGGTGATGCACAGAGTGATAATAGCATACCAGAGTGACGTCAAATAATTGGCACTCGCAGTATACACAGCACCTGTTCACAGCTAGACTGAAATCAATATCTGAGTAAAAAGGGGAGCTATTTTAGAATAATCATACATAGAAGTCTCACAAGCCCTCGGAACATTGGGATGCATGTACTTTGAATTTTGAAAGAGTTGACAAACTCTGGCAGGATGGAGTACCTCAGAGACCTCACTACCTTTGTTGTTGTCGGTCAGTCTAATGGCCAATTATACAAACTGTGAACACGCTTAAAGAAAGGCTGAGTGTTCTTGTTTTTTCTGTTTACCTTTTTTAAAGTCCATGCCTCATGCTGAGAGCTTTTGTGCCTCTGGGGCAAAGTTTGAAATAGGCATTAAATCTCTCTGACAGGTGGTGGATCTCCTCCCCTTTCAAGATCAAAACCCCTTCAATCTTGTTTTCCTTTAAAACAGGGAAACACATCTTAACTATTTTGAAGCGTATAATATTTACATTAGAGAGTTATTGATCGCTGTAATCGTCCTCCTGTTTGGTCTTGTTATAAATAGACCCATCCTTGCACAAATGTGTAAAAATATGATATTCATTCCTTGGAGCAATATACTCAAACACAAAATTCAGTCTTTTTATAGGAAAATACCCCAGGTACGAGATCATTGACATAAACTATAAACTCTGAGTCTGCTTTGGATATCATTAGTCCAGGGATGTTGTACTTACTGTACAACCATAAAGCCTCAGCAGAAGCACTTGTTTATCTGCGATCATTTAATAGACCTTTTATTTTTTTCCCTGCGTTAGGTGATATTGTGAAGTACCGTTGTCTACCTGGATACACACTGGTGGGAAAAGCGGAGCTGATGTGTAAACTCAATTCCCATTTGCTCTTTGAAGCCCCGCCACCAACATGTCAAGGTAATGCACCTCCCAAACCATAAGTGCAACATACAGCATGTTTATGTATCTATTATACACTGGCACTGTGCCCAAATGGTTTCTCAAATAAATCTGAATACATGAAATGTCCCAACTATCAAAAGGATTTGGAAGCCTTGATCCTACGTATTGGATCAAGTGATGCACATATTGACATGTTTTAGCAGGAAAAACAAAGATAGAGCAACTTTTGTTTTGTCCAAGTGAGAGATGCCAGTCAGCGATCATGCATGGAACCAAGACCCTGGACCTGAAAGTAATGAGTATTTTCCAACTATTTAATCACACGAGATGCCAACATGTCTGCCGTGAGAAAGGAAATATATTAGGTAGACTGAGTAAAGCCATACCAGTTGTGCCAAATCCTGTTTCACGTACTAAATAGTACAGGTTTTCAGTGTGTGACATTCCTACTATTGTGTTTATGTTTCAAATGTTAGAATTATAACATCTTCCACTTTGTCAATACTTCAAGTTTGGCCTTTATGTTGTTTTTTTTATTTCAAGAAGGCCGCAGGAAAGAAGCACTTGAGATTTTCAGTTAAAAATGTATTATTATACATTTAACTGAAATGCTGGCAGCAGTACCTGATATTTCTACGAGACAACTGAACACTGATTTGAATATCTCTTTTGAGAAAACTCTTTTGTGTCAAAGAGATGCTCAGCCTTCGCCATCATCATGTAAGATGAACAGAGTGTCCTTTTTAAAAGAAGCCATAAGAAGAAAGTTTGGCTCCTTTTGTGTGCAATCCTGTTTCCTAAACATTCATCACACGGCGAGATTGAGTCAGACTTCCAGTGTCTCGCCGTGTGCTAAAGGCTAATAAATGGGCCCATCTCCGAGGCAGAGAATATGGGCATGTGGCTTTGAGATTCTTTCATAGCCCCAACATGACCCTGACGAAGGCAAGCAAGTTCTATAGAAAGCATATTTCAAAAGACGCGCTTTTTATTTGTGTGAGCTGGAAAAAAGGATACAGATAATGGATGTAGACAGGTAAACAAGAACATAGAGATGGATGCATTTTAGGAATGAGAGTGGTTAGAACAACCTGGTATGTAACAACAAAAAAAGTTCTCAGCAATCTCACTGGCTTTTGTCTATAACCCTTCCAGCCCAGTGCCCAGCCAATGAGGAGCGGACATTGTCATCAGGAGTGATACTTAGCCCTGGGTTTCCTAGCAACTACCCTAACAGCCAGACATGCTCCTGGCTGCTTCATATGGTTCCAGGTACAGTGTGTGTGGAGGGGGGGGCAACCAGTGCGTGTCTAGGCTGCTGTTTTTCTGTTAAGGGGCTGTGTGTGCGCATATGTACAAATATCTGCCCTTTGATCATAAGTAACTGTGTGTGTGTGTGTGTGTGTGTGTGTGTGTGTGTGTGTGTGTGTGTGTGTGTGTATTGCATGTTGAGGGTGTTTGGATGTGTTTGTAGATAACTTTGCCTTGTTTCTCCAGGTTACACCATCAACATCTATGTAGAGATGTTCCACAGCGAGAAACAGTTTGATGAACTGGAGATTTTTGATGGTATACTGAGTTATCCTTTTTCTATTTTGCCACACCCTGGACACACACACACACACACACAGCCACACACACATATCCACAACCAGCTTTAAAGATATGGTTGTTAATGAAAAGAACCAAAACCGTTTCTAATGTTTATTCTCATGTGTGTTGTTGTGATTTTTAGACAGTAAATGGCATTATTGTAGAGTTGTTTCTGAATTTAGGCTCCATCTACTGCTGGGTTCAAATGACAGACTTTTGAACAGACTGAGGGTCGTGCTCCATAAACCTGGGATGAAATTATACAATGTGTTTCAATCAGAATCATGTAAAACAAGGCATTTGGAGGAATTTAGCGACGTGCATGTCTCAGAAACAATAAAAAACATTCCCAATACAACACTGTGTTCATCTCCATCTCAGGTTAGGCTAATATTAATCTAGGGGAATGTTATATGTAAACCTATGAATCCCACCAACACACACAGACCACTAAACAAAACTACGTAGTGTAGGTGCATGTGTATTCATGAGGAATACTTAGATATACAGTATACTGTACGCACAGCAGTTCTGAAGTGTCATTCATTTGTTTCTCTAGGATCCTCAGGGCAGAGTCCTCTTCTCGTCGCTCTAAGTGGAAATCACTCATCTCAGCTGAACTTCACATCAAAAACAAACCAGCTCTATCTGCGCTGGTCCACTGACCATGCCACAAACAAGAGAGGGTTCAAGATACGATACTCAGGTACAAATGATATCTTTCATTTTCTCTGTTCTTTATGTCTGTTATATTCAGCTGGTTCTGTTATCGTTGATAAAACACCAGTTCTCTTCTTATATCTTTAAAAGCATAACAAAAGCATGCATATTATGTGTCTGTTTACATGTCTTATTATTTCTCTGTACTAAGTATTCTTTTAATTTGAATAGTTATTTTAATTTGAATAACAATGGCATGTAGATGTGCATTACTTGCATGTCAGGAGACCTTGAATGTGAGATTAGATCAAGATCAGTGTGCTGCCATCTGAAGACTACTGTCTGCCTGCTTTTGTCTGTGCTTTCACACATTGTACCCGTCCTTCTGTGTGGAAAAATGTTTGACTAATGTTGGCTGAAGTGATTTGTCTATTACTAGAATTCATAACCAGCTCCTTTCTTATGATGAAAATGAATTGATGCTTCAAGGCTGTAGGTACCGGAGCATTGATCAAAGAGAAGACGTTTCTAATTGGAAACATTCTTTTTTAATGCATCTGACTAATTAAGAGCGAAAGAGAATTAGGAAATCCACTTTGTTAATTTGCAAATTTGTTTCAGATTGAGTGTATTATATCTACGGGTTCTTGCCAACATGGTGGCATTCTGATCCTTAGCTTTGTTTGGTTCAAGCCGTGAAGTTTTCAGACGCACATTATCATTCCTTCAACATGTGAGGAATGTACTGAAGATGACCATCACTTTCAATATTTTAGATACAATTTACAGTGACACTGATCCTCTTTGGACCTGAGATGAGTGAGTCACAAGGTCAGTCTCCTGGCTTTCCACTGAAAAGCAGAGTGATATATTTGAGTCTGTGGGTTATATCAGCACAATGGCCTGAAGTAATAGTGTTTTCTTTTCCCCATGGTGTTGTATTGCCTTGACAACAGCAGCTATACAGAGGACGGACATTAATGGTCGAGACTTTTACTTACAAAACACTTTTGGTGGTCTAGTGAGCTTCATTTTGAAACACACATATTGTACAGTGTATCGTGTATACTTAGGTTTAGGATATGGATTATTCCTCAAAGGGTTATTTGAGGTGTAAGACCTTGTTTTAGGTTAAATGTAACAAATCAGTTTACAGTCAGGGAAGTTATTATTGTATCTTTATGAGGGTCCTCAAACATATACTGTATGTGTGAGTGTGTGTGACTCTGGATCTGTGTTGCCTACAGCTTGGGCCGTAACATTCCCTGCTGCATTTGTGTTATCTCTTTTGATGTTGTTCATGCTTACTTCAGCTGTGAAATGACCTTGGAGACATTTTGCTTAATGGTATCATGTTTACCCACTGACCTTTCTACAAGTAGCAATAGCTCATCGCTTGTATGCATCTGTCCTTGTGATTCACTATGAAATTCCTCTCTTTGTATCACTCTTAGGTTTTTTTGTTGTATTTGCTGCCTGAATGTGTGTGGGGGGCACTTGCTCATGCTATAAACAATAATGGCCCTTAGTACATTTTAAGTAGGTATCAGCAATTGTACATAAGTGCCATCAATAATATTTGTCTCAGCATATTGTACCTCTATATGTGAGAACAAAGCTATTATATTTCTTACATAAACATTAAGAGGTCAGCATTACCCTGCTCAAACTATTCAAAATGGTACCGATGTCAGAACCTTAGGGAGACATGATAGCTTTATTACAAAGGGATACAAATGATTATGACAAAACCGAGAGTCGCTATAATTATAAAGATAAGCATTGTGTGTTGACACGTTATTATTATACATATATATATATAAGGTTGTGGTTGTATGTAAGTATATATATGGAACATTAAGCTTGCAGGGCCATCAAATTGAGCTGCTTAACTATTTGATATTCCATCTATGAAAGTAATACCAGATCTACTTCTTATACGAAATGTATCAATGATCTTTCTCATTTATTTTGTGATGATGAAGAAAACAAAGAATGGTAAAGTGTGTATCATGAAAACAAAGCATGGTAGTGGTATCATTCTTTGCATTCAATGCAGAGGCAAAGATTGATACACACTGTACCATTCTCTGCCTCGGTCCATTATCCTGCAGCTGACGGACAGTCTCTAATAACTCTATCGCTGCACTTTGCTCAGTTGGAACATTAACAATGTATTGTTTCACAGGAATTTCTCTTATCTCTCTTGCAATTTCCAACCCTGCACCTGTAATTACTTTTTTATTTTTTGTTTCGGAAGTCAAATTTAATATATTCTGCAGAGTGGAATGGAAGTCATTTCTACGTGGACATTCTCAATAAAATTGTCTTTGCAATTCAGTAATAACAACAACTGATCCTTTGATATTGAGGCCCTTAAGATTAAATCTTCAATAGGAGTTCATGTCCCTTTTTATATAATTATAAACATTCAGTAGTTAGGAACTGGAAGAATGGGCTTTCACCCTCAGACTGAATATTTGTGCAACCTCAGAATATTCCTGTTAGAGAGAAGTGGACTGATGAGATATAAAACGAATGATGCAAATGAAACAAATTCAAGATGCAGATAGTGAGCGAAAAAGAAGGCCAATATGACTCCTCTGAGGAGAGGGAGACATACCATACTTCTTGGGGACAAAGGTTTATAGTAGAGTGAAATTTACAGTTACTCTATTGTCCTGAAAGTCAATTCTCCAACGGGAAGAGGAAAGGGATAAGAGCCAGGTACCAGGTGGAATAAAGAGGACGACACTAGACAGGAAAGGAAGAGCCAAGTGGCCCATTGTGGCCTGTTGTGGAGGATGTTTATATTATTCTCCATGCTGTAGCACTTCTGCTTTTGTGTTCAGTTCCAGGAAGACTAAAACAATGCATTACTTAAAAAGGTTTCAGAAAAAGTTATTTATTTGGGCCAATTATAGTATGCTGTAATGCCAGAAGGAATATAGCTCATATTTGATATGCCTGGTAATAGGAGCATTAGTGCCGTATTGTTTCCAGGCACACCTTTTCTCAATTTAAATACACCCCCACGGAGCTAACCTTCTGTTTTCTCGCCTGCTTATTATTATCAGCATAGAAAATGAGTTAGATAAGAGTGGTTCATTTCCTGTGAAGTTTGTACACAGAGAGAAATGCTGTTTTTTCAAACTGTTCTTCCTCTCTATCTCCAGCTGCCTACTGCAGCATTAATGATCCCCCAGTGAATGGTGGCGTGGTCAACCGAACCAAACTCCGTCCAGGGAGCAGACTTCAGTTTTATTGTACCCGTGGTTACCGCATGATAGGCTCAAGCAATGCCACCTGCAGGCTTCACCCCAACGGGCTTTACCAGTGGGACGCAGCAACACCATTTTGTCAAGGTAATATTTAAAAACAACTGCTTCAAAAAAGATAACAGCAGTTTGTGAACGATCCCGCTTCAACGATTCTCTCTTTGGGGCAGCTGTCTCATGCGGAATTCCTCAGTCGCCCGGCAACGGAAGCTTCCATGCCAACCAGTACACCGTAGGTAGCCAGGTCACCTACCAGTGTAACCATGGTTTCCACCTTGACCCGGGTGCTCAAATGACTGCAGAGTGCTTGGAGGATGGCAGCTGGAGTAATGCTGCCTCAGCCCCCAGATGCCTACGTAAGTGCTTTTTTCAAACTAAGTTTTAGGGGCAGTCAAGAATACGAGAGGCCAGAGGAAAAAAATATTCTTATCTCATGGCCAATTTACATTTCTGAGCTTTTCACGAGATCTTGCAGTCTTCCTCTGCGGTAGGATTGTATATTTTTATCATTCATAATTTATAGATTATAAAGGACCATGTGTTCTGAAGGCAACATTGGAGAAGCCAGCAACACCAACTTTGGGTATTTAGTTATACATCTTAAAAACGATGTGACTGATACCTTGTCCGATGTGAGGGTCTAAGAACAGAGGGTGTCATTTTCGTATTTGTTATAAAGTGTAAACCCCCCCTCAGAGAAATGTAAAAGTTGTGATATTGGTTTATAAAAATAACCTTCGATTTGATCTGAAAAACAATACATACTCTCCTTTCCAAAGCCACAGCAGCAAGATTATCTTTCTCATTTTACTTTTCGTTGAGAAGAGTATTTCCGATAATAAAACCATGTTTCTTAAATACATTACCTACCCTAGATTTAAGTTTTGGAAACACTGCATCATAGGATAGTAGATAAAGTAGCTTGAGGTTGAGGAAACAAGTGAAGCCTGGAAACCTAATTGAATGTTTTATGTTACAGTAATTTGACTGAATTTTATTTTCCAGCGGTCCACTGCCCCAGCACTGAGGGCACCTTGTCAGATCACATGACCTCCCGCCTGCTCTCTGGTAGGTCGGCAGAGTTTGGGTCTATGGTGATGCTGGAGTGCTCCACCGGTTACTATTTGGGAGTGGGTCAGCGGACTCTTCGCTGCCTTGCCAATGGGACCTGGGAGGGGTCAGATGACCTAGCTGCCTGCAAGAGTAAGTCTTCAACAAACATAAACACCATCATGACTATCCTGACGAAGTGACGAAAAAGAGGAACCTCATCTCTCACTTGCTGTCTCTCTCACACTCACACTCACACACACACACACACACACACACACACACACACACACACACACACACACACACACACACACACACACACACACACACATATACCATTGACACACCTGCTTGAGAGGGAACACATGCGCGATCAAAACAATAAAACTGCAATGCAGTTGTTTCCAGAGACAGTTTTGATCGAGTCACCAAAACAGTTGCCCACCGTTTTAAAAGCAAACTTTAGGAAACATCAGACGAATGTTTGCTTTTTAATGAATGACAAACATGAGTTTGAGCAAAAGCATGGAAGTGTATTAAAATGGCCACCAATGGTCTCGGGTTGATTGTACGAAAGGGAGGGCTGAGACAGAGTTACTTTCTGTCCGTGTCTTTTTTTAAGTGAGTTACCGGGGGTATCTTTACTGCACATTGTCTTGGGACTGTAATAACTATTTTAATCAAAATGCTATTTCTGGGCAATAGTGGAAGATTGGCTTCTCAAATAAAGTGTTACTGTGGAATGTGCCTCTGATGCTTTTTTCATAAAGGGAAGGGGAAAGAGCGCATTGTGACTTTGAAAACTTTCCAATAAGCACCAGAATTTCTTAGCATTGCATAATATATTACGTGCCAATGAAAGGGTGAAATGGGTACACTCGAAAAGTTGAAAACTGGATTAGCCCATCTTAAATTAGACCAATGATTTTTTAAAGTTCATTTTGCTACATTTTAAATTAATTTCATTTAATTTCATGATCTAGTATTTGAGTTGACCTACCTAACACTGCTGCAGGGCTGAGGGATTTGGCAATGTAACAGAATCGTCTTTACTTTAAGTTGGCCAGTGGTTTGAAAACTCAGGATACTAAGGAAGAAAAGGTTTTAAATCTAATGACCTGAGTCTAATTCAGCTAGGTATTGTTCCACAAACTCAATTTTCAGTGCTCTAATCCAGGATGGTTTATGGTGTCATCTTACTTACAGTAACATCTTCCGATTCATTACAGATTTTTGAACTAAACCGTGCCGCATAATGTGATGTCATATCTCATTTCCATTGTCTTTTTGCAACGACATGATCGAATCATATTTATTGCATTCTTTAGTCATCTCTTGCGGAGAGCTTCCCACTCCACCCTTTGGGACCAAACTGGGGACGTTGACTACATTTGGAGCTACTGCAATCTTCATGTGTAACCATGGTTACACGCTGGTGGGGTCACATGTCAGAGAGTGTGGTGCTAACGGGCTGTGGAACGGTGCAGAGACCAGGTGTCTAGGTAAGGTCCATTAAATGTGATGGCATGTTAATCGTGTTGTGTCTGTCCTGAAAAAATAACAATCTCATTGAAAAAGGAAGTCAATTAGAGAGAGAGAGAGAGAGAGAGAGGGGTAGGTAGGCCTGCTTTGTCGCATGAAGAAGCCCCCAATTTTTGGTTTCTCCAATTCATGACACGTTTTTTTTTTATTATGACTTTTTTAAATACGTTGTGCAGAGAAGGGAGGCTGGCGTTGGTCACGGTTTGGAATGAGAGAAAACGGGACAGAGTAACACGGCGAATATCGCTCATTTTTTTTTTTTTTTTGGAAGACCTTAGTTAAGGCGGCAGGTGTGCGTTGCTTAGGCGGCCGCCTAAACTGTTAAGTGCTGCAGGAAACCCTGCTTTAATAATTTATGGGATTGCTACAGGTGTCTAGGTAAGGGCTATGGAAATTAGACCAGCAGAAAGGAAGACAAACTATGCACATGCCTCAGTAACTCAAATGATCTAGTACTGAGGCATTTTATTACTTAATACATTAAGGGCTTGATATAGACCTTCAGTATGCACTGACCACAGATGATTAATCCTGATTTTTACATACACACTCAGGATCAGGATTCAGCCTTGAGGTTACGCCTGAATAATAAGTCTCATGCGGGATGCACATTTTATGTGATTAACGTATAAATCAAGTCCACTGTCACATTCAAATCTGAGATTCTGATGCTAGCAGGGAAGCAAAATACACCTTAAAGTTTATGAAAGGACGAGTTCAAAATTGACTTAATCATAAGTTAATCACCTCTGCAAATGTGAGTCAAGTGGCCAAATGCCATTTTTGTACCACAGACTGTTTATGCACTGCTATTGGATTGACTCAATAGGCCTCATGCTGACACAATAAACTAATAGATGTTGTTGAATTAAAAGTTCATAAGGTCAAATATTATCACAATGAAAAACTTCCAGTCCCACAATCCTGTAATGGAATTCTGTTTTAATTGATTGAAGAAAACGTCTCTTTAAAATAAGCAAAAACAAACTCATTTGGGAAAGTGCAGCCTTTTCCACACATCCCTCTTTGTATTCAGGAGGCACTAATATTGATGACAAAACAAATCACTATTTGCTCCAGAACAACCCTTAAAATAATGACTCGTCTACTGTATATAGTATTGGTTTGATAAAACCAGACTTCTGGGATAATGATTCTCCTTGCGTTTGGTCCTATACAAAAGTAGTAGAAATATTTGCATTACATCAACATTAGTCTCCAAGAGCTTTGCTAAATATTGAATTTCATAGATGTTTTACCAGCATTCATTATAATCTGAGAAATGTGGTACGTGCAAAACAATTGGGAAATAAAAGCACTATTAAAAGCTAAACACATCAGAAAGTACTGGGGCCACAGTCCGGACTTCATGCCGCACAAAAACATGAAGCGGAATACGGGTGATTGATCTCCTAATAGTTTAAATGGTTGTGAACAGAATTCAATGATTCCCACACCTAGGCCAATGTTCCCAAGTGTTTCAGAAATCATGAAAGGATGTGGTACTTCAAGGCCTCTTAGGAGAACGCAGTTAAATTGTGTTAATTTGCCAATTTGAAAATGCCTTTAGGGCAGTCACAGAGCAGGGCTGCCTTTCCACATTGATTTTATAAATGCACGGATGATGTCAGCCTCTCGACGTAGAGCGGATTGATGTCTAGTTTAAGTACAGACAGCTCCTAACCATTGTTTGACAGTCTAACTGTTGCAATAATTACTTGGAATGGGCGTTTTATGGTCGTAACTATGGGAACATTGATCCAGCACTGATGACTTTAAAGTCAAAGATAGGGAAAGTGACTTAAAGTTGTTTCTCATTATACTGCATTAATCCCTATCAAATCCTCTCCTACAGCTGGTCACTGTGACTCTCCAGATCCTATCGTCAATGGACACATTAGTGGAGATGGCTCTAGTTACCGTGACACTGTGGTGTACCAGTGCATGTTGGGATATCGTCTTATCGGCACATCGGTCAGGATCTGTAAGCAAGACCATCAGTGGTCTGGAACAACTCCCGTCTGCGTCCGTAAGTACTTTGTGATTCGTGAACCATTGTAGTTCCTCTGTATTGTATGATGAGGCATTGCTCTTTCAGTTAATGTGAAGAGCTGAAATGCTTTTCTTATATAAAGTAAATCCATTACACACACTAGTCTCAAAAGAAACCACATCATCTTTGAAGCCTTTCTGGGGTTTAAATTGTTCCTTGAATGAAAGCCTCTGCAGCATCTATGTGTTCGAAAAAATACATCAAAATACATCAAGTGGAATATAACACAATGCTGCACATAACACTTTTTCCACACCTCAAATTTCTCATCATACTTTTCTCTGCTCCCACAGCCATCACTTGTGGTCACCCCGGCAACCCAGGCAACGGGCGAACCAATGGCAGCGAGTTCAACCTCAATGATGTTGTAAACTTCACCTGCAACAGAGGTTACGTCCTGAGTGGAAATGCACGTGCACAGTGCAGACTCAACGGACAGTGGAGCAGCCCCCTGCCCGTCTGCAAAGGTCACACACACAAATATTAACAGAGCTACAGACGGATGTTCATCCGTGCAAATACTCTAGTGCAACACGCTCTCTTCAGTTTATAGAACACACAACATGTAGTATTTTATGTTCAGTTTAACATATGGTAAATGTGTAGTCCTTAAAAAATGATTAAGTTTATTTATTTTGATTTAGATAACATTATACTGACATTTCCAACACCTTGGATGCTATCAGTTGAATAGTAAAATGTCATCATAAAAGCAGAAACCCATGCCTTTGAAATGGTCAGCATGTATTCAGTATTTGTCGGCACGATCTGCTCCTAACTCCAGTATGTCAACTGGAAAATCGTTGGCCGAATCTTCTGCCAGCTGACTGTAAAATTGAGAACTGAATAATTGTAGCGTATAAACACACTTAACATCGTGCTGTATCAAGCCCAAATCTGTGTGGTGTGTCTCTGAATTGACTAACGCATTCATACATGCGCACAGACACAGCTGGGGTCATGTCCAGAGACACGTTCCTCTCTGTTAACCATGCATGGTCGTTACACTACGAGCCTCTGAAGATCTCCAGGAGTGTAACGGTTATGATATACTAAAACACACACGCAGAGCCATGAGAGCAGATCGATTCACCATAGTCGTTCACAGGGGTTTTCTATGAGGGGTTTCATGCTCCGCCTGCTCGCTTTCTCCCTCTCCCTCACTTTTTCTGTCCTATCCCTCTCTCCTGCTCTCTCTCCCTCCCAGCAGCAGCTGTCAATTATAAGAGTGAAACTTTCTTTGTTCCCTTGGGGTGCCAGACACACACACACCCTTATCCATGTCCCCCATGGACCTGAATTTGAGTGAATGTCAGTCTCCCCGGTGACATGTGAAAAATAAAACCTCACTCTTATTGGACTGGCATCCACCCAGAGAGCAGAGTAGACGGGACCAGAGGAGAGAAAAGAACAAAGAACTCCAGAAAACAGCGGGACACGAGAAAAGAGCTGTTTTTTAGATCAGTCCAGAACTGAGTAACATAGATAATCTAAATTTGTAACACTGTGAATTGGAGTTAAGTACCCTAAAAGTACCCAACTGTGTCCTGTTTTCTAAAGTTTTGCTCCATCTTATTCAGTCATTTGATTTAGCTGTGCCCAAAATCACTCCAAAACCACTTTAAAATGCAATATATGTACTGTCCACAGATCCATGTAAAGACAATTATGTAATGTATGCACTTCATTGTCTCCACAATGGTACAGTAGCATCCATGGCACATGCACAAGTTCCCGCTAACAATCCCATTATGAACATTGTTGCACTTTGGGAATGAAAAAATGACATTCATTATCTGTCAAGGATGACGCAAAGTAATGATTATTATTGTGTGTCCATATTGTTAGTCTAATGGTCACTTTAAACTAAACTGTTGACTCCCTATCATACAGGGAGTAGTTATTTCATCCACAGACCATGTTATCTACACTCTAATGTTATAAACATATTTTATATTAAGAAATTTGTTTTGGGTGTTCGATTTTTCTACTCTCTACTCTGCATTTGATGACTAGTTTTCTTAGTAAAATCTAGAACCATCAATATGAATAAACGTTGACTGAAGACCACTTAAGGAATTAGATTTATCAGGTTTTAACAGTGTGGCTTGCTCTCTTCTGCAGTGGTCAACTGTTCCGACCCCGGCCACGTGGAGAATGGTGTGCGCCAGTCTGGCCTACGTTACCCAGAAGTCTTCAGCTACGGCGTATCCGTGACAATCCACTGTAAACGAGGCTTCTACCTCCTGGGCTCGGCGCTCCTCACATGCCAGCATGACGGACGGTGGGACAGACCAATCCCTCGCTGCCTAGGTATGGATGGAATGATTATCTTTTCTTGACTTGATATAAACTGTGTCAATGCATGTTAAGGACACAAATGGGGGACTCACAGGCCTGTAATGAAATGGTTTGTACTATTGGAAAACAGGTTACAACTTTTTGGAACCCTGCAAAAAACAATGTCCTCAAAACTTTGGCATGGTGAACACAGGTAGACATAGGCAGGTGGTTTTCTATTTATGTTGTCTTTATATTTGTCAGAGAGAGCCATTTTAGGAGTGAAATGGCTTGGAGAGCCACTGGCAGGAGGATGAGGAGCGAATGAAAAATTGAGAGAATAAGACAGGGTTCAAGGGAGAAAATGGGAGGGAAGTAATCATAAAAAGAGGGCAAGAGTATGAAAGAAAGCGGCTTAAAGGTCTGAGCATTTGTGTGTGTGTGTGTGTGTGTGTGTGTGTGTGTGTGTGTGTGTGTGTGTGTGTGTGTGTGTGTGTGTGTGTGTGTGTGTGTGTGTGTGTGTGTGTGTGTGTGTGTGTGGTGTGTGTGTGTGTGTGTGTGTGTGTGTGTGTGAACAGAAAAAAAAGGTAAGCATGTGTCTCTTCGGGCAATAGGCATTCTTGTGAGAGCGCTACAATGGCCGATGGAAACATAGAGATTAAACTAGAGAGCGATGGAGAGAAGGAGGCTGATTCAGAGATGGAGAAGCACAGAGAGGAGCACAGCAGTGAGGAAGCAAAGATGAGGAAGCCCACAGATAGGGAGAGAGTGGCAGACACTGGCGTGCTGTCTGCATCGAGCATTACGTTTGAGAAACAAGGTATTATCGGGAAATTGGGGGATGAGGGCTGATTAAGAGGCAAGGAATACAATTTGGGGGTAAGGGGAGATACCGCAGGACCAGTCATTTGACAGAAATAACCAAATCCAGAGCAGTTTCGTATCTGTGTCCCCAAGTAAGATGTGCTCTATATGTCGATTTTCCCCAAATTGAAGGAAGAAATAGCAGATTAGCTCACTGATGTTCGCTGCTTTGACACTGAAATGATTTTTACTTTATTTCTGCAAAGAGAAAAGGGAGAGACCCTGTATGTTTTGTTGGCTAAAGTGAATTTAGTTTGAGATAAGTTATTGGTTCTCTCTCAGGCAGTTAAATTAAACTCAATAAAGATAAGCTTAAGTGGCATGACTATATTCTTCTGTAGGGCCAAGGAAAGGAGTATGGGTACTGCTTAATAATGTGTGTATGTACAGCGTTATGCACCCTACCCATTTGGTACGTCATTTTTATGCCTTCTCAAAGTTTACAATATAACCATCGTCGGTTTGATTCCAGCCTGGGGGCCTTTTTTGCATGTCAAGTGTTCCCACTGTACCCCCCCTCCCCCATTCGATGAACTGCAGTTTTTGGCACTTCCGTATGTGTTTCACTGCTCAACCCCGGAGGTTGCCCCTTGTGTAAAACACAAACACAATGTTATTGTTGTTGTAGTTTTTTTGCTTTTTGCTTAGTGTGTACTTTGACAAACACACACACACACACACACATACACACACACACACACACACACACACACACACACACACACACACACACACACACACATAGACAACACAGACACAGTGTAATTCCACCCCGTCCCTCGCTGTCACCCTCTCCCTCTGGCTGTCTCCTGCCAAGACACAGCTGCACCACCTAATGCAGTGGTATCTGGAATCTATACTTGGACACAGTCTCACACATACACACACACTAACACTCTCTTTCAATCTCTCACTGTCTCTGAAGCTATTTCCTGTGGCGACCCGGGTGTACCCCCTAATGCGGTAGTATCTGGGACTCACAGTTGGACGTACGGTTCGGTGCTGCAGTACTCCTGTCTGCCTGGAGGGGTGCTGGTGGGCAATGCTTCTCGTCACTGTCAGGAGGACGGAGCCTGGAGTGGAGCGCCGTCGTACTGCACTGGTAAAGGCACAGTGGTTGATTAAGGAGCATCCAGAGTTTTAGCTGGTAGAAAAGCAGAGCACAAGTATGTTACCTAGTCATGATGACTACTCCTACAGGCTGTTATAAAATGTGTGTGTGTGGAGGCATGTTGGCTGTGATCTTAAATCTAAAGTGATAGTCCAGCAGACACACCATTTGAAACCAACAGCATTGATATTAAGTAGTTTAGTTTGTGAAAAAACCAAATGCCAATATAGGAATATATCTCCATCCTACAAGAAAATTGCCAGAGTGAACTCAACAGTTGATGCACATTTATGGTATAAGTACAAATACAAACTACGTAAAATCACGTCAGCGGGAAAGAAAAGTGGTTCAGCTGCCTGAAAATAGATTCATCCCATTTAGTTCAACAAGAATGAGGCACATCACACAGGCTGGTCTGGATAAAGATGTTTTCAGCTTGTTGTTCCTCCAGCAACAATAGCAGGTACCAACTGGAACAGGCAGGTAAAATATGATTGACAGTCAGGGTCCCTGAGTGTCTCAGATTTCCATGTGCATTTCAGCACAAACTTCAACTGGATTTGCCTTTGATGTTACATCAGTGGGTATGAGGTACTGCATTTATATGATAGCAGCGGCAGACTGTCAACGAGGCTACTACATACTCTAGCCAAAGGCCATTCTTTATGTATATAAAAAATGCCTACCACTCTAGTTAACTACAATGTAATTTGGCTTTGTTAAAACATGTCTTGTTTAGTAACACGTGTTTTGTTATATGGGGAGCGACTAAACCTGACTTAACTTAAATATTCAGCAGACTTGCCTGCAGACCCCAATATCCCTGAAACTGCTCATTCTGCAAACAAACAAATTAATATTTAAGAGCCAAAACAAAATCCAAATAAGTAAGCAATGCGCTGGCAATTTATTCAATGCAATAATTTGATCTGTTTGATCTGTTATGGTGACATTTGGTAACAGATTTGATGGGAAAACGGGCATGAATCCAACTCCATGCCACACTCTTTCCACCCCAATAAATATTTCCCCTGGATCTGCCACTGTTGGCCCAGCGAGCATGTGTTACAAGACAAGACCCAAATTCTAGACATTAATAAAATAACATACCAGAAGAAACGTTATCTTTTAAAATCCATTCAACCATTCACTGACAAACTGTAGCAAGTTGTTTATATCTTTGATTATAATTACTTACAGTGCTCTGAAAACGAGGCTCTCTACGAACATGCTGCCCTTCTTTGCACATTGCTCCACAAAACCATTTCTGTCCCACTTACATAAGACATACTGTAGGGAGAAAGCATTTCAGCTCTTTTCAACAGCGTAACTCCAGTCATTTCCCTGCTGGTGTGTGTGACAGAACTCACCATTTGGTCATTTTGCTTATGCTAGAGATCTTGAGAAAGCAGCATGTGTGGTTATTATCACTTCATTTGAAAATACAGAGAACAAACATGTATAACTGGTGTAGACTGAGCAACCTACTGTACTGAAAGTAAGCAGGCTTCAGCTGCATGTGAAACAAACAGGCAGGGGAATGGGGTGGATGAGTCCTGGTTTCCTTCCCAGGCTGTAAGTGCTGCTCTGCAGTCGGCTTACATACATCCCACAACACAGAAACACTACAACTGATCATTTCCAAACTCAGCATCAACTGTCTCAATAGCTGAAATGCAATAAGCTTACTCTGCTCGCCTCAAAACTGAACGCTCAGCAGGGCAGAATCCATTCTGCGGCTGAGGACCTCATTGAGATGCAAGACGCTGCATTTGGAGCTGTACCCTGTAAAACTCTCAAATCCCTACCGGTGGAATTTAAGCTGCTAAAATTGTGACACGCTCAGTGCTTTTAATGCAAGAACAATTTGGTATAGCCTAAATGCAAAGTGCAGTTCTACAAACTTTGCGTGTGTGTGTGTGTGTATGTGCATTTACTGTGTGTGTGTGTGTGTGTGTGTGTGTGTGTGTGTGTGTGTGTGTGTGTGTGTGTGTGTGTGTGTGTGTGTGTGTGTGTGTGTGTGCGCGCGCGGGCGCCACTTCACGTATAAGACTGAGTAACTTTATGTACTTAATGTCTCTCACTGCTATAGGTGTAAGTCCTGGAATATGTGGCGACCCAGGGATGCCTCCCCACGGCGCCCGTCTAGGAGGCGAGGAATTTAAAACCAAGAGCCTGCTGCGTTTCAGCTGCGAGGCGGGATATGGTCTGATTGGCTCAGCCGAGAGGACCTGCCTACACAACGGGACCTGGAGCGGCACACAGCCTGTCTGCCAAGGTGGGAAGCGTGGCAACGTGATGTACAGTATGTGGCTACAATAATGGAGACTCTGCAAAAGATAGAATAAAAGTCACTTACAGTAACACCCATAATGCAACTCACACATAGAATTTAAAAAATCACTTTTATTCTCCAGTAATAACTTTTGATAATCCATCATAGCACTTTCTGTAGTATTGAATATTCAAGCATTGAAATTCATTCTAAATAAATATTTACATTATGGGATTTATTGCATGATTTTCCATTTATGTACATCCTTTATTAGCCGTGTTTAATATTTAAAATCTGCTCCATGCTTCATTCAAGGGACTTGATTTGGCAACATTTCATATGTATGTATCATATACTAAGATACCAACTAATCCCTGTCTCATTTGACGTTACCTTTGGGTCCAAACCCAGATTCTATAAAACATTGCTCTATAAAAATAAACATTGCTGTAAAATTAAGCAGAGCATATTTTGTATGAACCCAGAGTGCATTTGTGGCATACGGACTTAATTATGCAGCATTTTATGGGAAAATAAATCAGCACAGCTAAGTTAAACAGCCTAATCTTTTCTTCGAGAATCAGAGTACTTGGCATGCTGGTGACAGTAAGTAAATAATCCATTATCAAACATAGCTTAAAGTACATTACACATACTGTACGCCGTAGATTGTACCCGATGTATGATGAGCAAAGATTACGCATTGCTCATACATGCATGCATTCAGATGGAGGACATTCATAAAGAGAAGTAGAAATATATAGACTTTAATCTGTCCTCATTTTTTATGAATGTGACACACACTTTTAAAATTAAGTGGTGATCTACTATGTTAAATTTGCCATTGTCTTTCAAAGGGAAAAGTCCACTTAACGTAGGAGGTTTATAGGACTAGCAGTTTGTGGAGTGTCAGCATGTTTAAATCTCTGTGGCCCATAAGACGGATTGAAGTGTGTCACTCCTCACTGACTGAGCTGGATCTTCCACAGTGCTGTGATAATAAAGTGCGTCCTATACAACAGCAGTTTTTAAAGACACTCTTTAAACCCGTGGGAGTTTAGGGGGAAATTAAAGTGGGTCCCCATAGTGATGTAGAGACACTGGAATACTAAGCTGCTGCCTGTGTTACCTTCCCCCAACTATGTGAGGGTGGCTGAGGAAAGCACTGCTGTAATGCTACTTCACTGCCCTCTCATGCAGATATCAGATTCTGTTAGATAAACAGGCAGTTCTTGCAGTAATTTAAGTAGGTAGGGGGAGGAAGAGTGAGTCATATGTTTCAGTGTGCTGTAGGTGACCTAAACACCAGCAGGTTACTAAATATAGAGTACTGTGAAGCATAAAGACCGCACTGACTTAGATGATCAACAGTCACTGAATTCACATTAACAAATGCTATCTTCTGTTTAAACCGTTTAGGGGAACTAACAGTTATTTCCATTTTCAAGATTAAACATTTAGTCCATAACATTTCTGAAAATTATTATCTTAAATGTCTTGTAATGTCAGTATAAAACGCAGTGATATGCCTTTTGGTGTAATACAAATCAGTTGAGCAGGAAATCTTAATTTTTGAGAGGCTGAAAAAAGGCATTTTCTGCCAACAGTTGACCTGTGGATGTAAGTATGGTTGTAGTTTTAAACTTGTTGTACCTAAATACCATATATTATTTTTCTTTTAATTACCTGCTTCATAAAAAAAGTGTTGCTAGTCTGAGGCACAATGTTACTCTTTTAAGGCTGTCTGAATGTGAATAGAAAACCATAATGTGATTTTCCTTCCTGCCAGTAATCAATATCTTTAGATTGTATCTCTCTTTGTTGTTTTTGTTGTTAGCAGGACTCTTAACTAATTTGAGATGAGTGTCCAACTTGGTTTTTCTATTTCAAGTCTTGGTTTGCCTACATGTATTCAATAACCAACCAAAAGAATGTAGCCCTCTGGCCTTACCTTAGAGGTGTGTTTCCCTCCTGTGTGTGTGCCAGGGTTTTGTTTGTGCACCTAATTATTTATGTCTGCCTACAGCTGTTTTTCATTAAGCTAATAGTGGTTAAAAGCTGATTGAGAAAGGATGAGATATCCATCACTGAGACACAAACACCGAGAAATCCATACACACACACACGTATACAGACCGTTACTCACAGTATGGATACTGATTACACTGCCATAGATGTACATTATGTGCACCACCTACACACTCCGTGGCACACACACTTAGGACAGAGCTTTAAACAGCTCTAACTAATGAATCCCGTCATTAGGTGTTTGATTGTTAAGGGCTGTCAGTCGTCATGAAGTTGTTAGTGAAATGTGCTTTGGATGGTTGCTTAGTCCTGTCTCTGCTGTTATTGTGCTGTGCCAGCAAACTAAAGATCGATGCATCACTATTCACATCACTATATATTGGACAAGAGAGTCCATAGCCATGTGCATTCTTGTGTCCTTCAAGACGAGAGGTTCCCCAGCATTTGGCACAGACACAAACTAAAGATTATGGCAACACTTCCCCACAAAAAAACTACCATTATACCTAAATGTATACATAACATTCTACTATATTTAGTGGGAGTGACCCCCACAAAAATACTGTTCTTAAATTAAAGTAGCACATTTTGGTTTGAAAAGCATTAATCAAAAATATTTACATGAATTAAATGTTCACTACATGTCCTTCCAACAGACCGTTCACTGTAAAGAATATCTAAAAATATGAGGTTACCATATATCCGTTGTCTCTGCAATTATTAAGCGGCCTACTGACGTAGAAAGACCATTTATGTTGGCTTCTGTTAGGCCAGCAATCAATATAGCTATTTGTTTTTTGCAAAGTGTCAATTTCAATAAAGAAGCCTCATTCAACAAGGAAGTCAATAGAGACATGGTACAGATTATTTCTTTACCTCTGACAGTCATGAAAGACCATTTCTGAACCATCCCATACTGTTTTCAAAAATGCCGGAAACTCCCTGAGGGAGTGTGTGGATGTATTACCAGCCTCCTGCCAGCCTAGAACACAACTGGAGTACTGTACAGCTGCCACACAGAGCTGGGAATCAATCCAGCACCCTTTAGTTATTAATCAGCCTTCACTGCCTCAAAGACATATTTTATGTTATTTCCAGCTGACTCCAGTGCTACGCTCATTATTGCAGCCTACAGCTGATCAGCCTTGAGTGACAGTGAGACAGCATTGCTCACACTGATATCTATGATTAATCCCCGCTGTTTAATATTTGCTAAATACTCAGCTGTATCCTGTGGTAACCCTGGCACTCCAGCGCACGGCAGAATTGTGGTCAGTGAGGGCATCACCTTCGGCAGCTCGGTAGGTTATGCATGCTGGGACGGCTTCAAAACATCAGGCCTGACCACCAGACACTGCACAACCAATGGGACGTGGACAGGACAACCCCCAGACTGCACCGGTAGGACAGATTCAATATCATTGCTTCTACTGTTATTTTATGGGTTGTAATTATGAGTGGTTACAGCAGCTGGTGCAGTCGATATTATGAAAGGTGAGGAAATGCTTAGTTAGCTTAATTACTATAATACAGAAAATAGCATCAGTGTTGGTTATCAATGAAATGTAACAACCTTTTATTATTTATTAAATGTCTGTATTTAAGTACCATTTTGCGCTCAAATCCCTGCTACTTTGTACTTCAATTTCACTACATTTCAGAGGGAAATATTGTTTTTCCTATTGCACTACATGTATCTTATCTGTAGTTACTTAACATACAGTACACACATTAACTCATAGGATAATATGCAGTTATATACAAATAACTGCCTAAAGTTTCCGAAGTAAAACAATTAAATACTTTACTACATTTATTTACCTGTGACAAAACAGAATTGTATTTCATTCTACAATAATATAACCCTTTGAGGATCTATTTGAATGCTGCGTATTGTTACCTATCTATCTTTCTTATACTTAAGTAACATTTTGAGTGTGGGACCATTACTTAAGTGAGTACTTCTTCCAACTCTGGTGTTGGTGTATCAATAGTGGTGTTTTAGTAAAGGATCCAAGGGTAGTATGAATTGTGCATGGACTGTGCAACCTGCTGCTGTGCAGGTACAGGCCCGTACATTTGTAATATTGTTGTGTCTGAGATTTCAGCTTCTAAAGTTAAACCAGCCAGACAGAAGCTTGGGGAAAAGAAGGTGGGAGGTGGATGAAAACATGCTGGTACGTGCTTCAGGAAAGTAAAAAAAGAAAGGCAGGATGTAAGACAGATGAGTAGGAGGTCGACGTTAGGACAGGCGAGTAAAAACCATGTTTTTCTGGGTTGTTGTGAAATCAAGGTGAGTTGTAGTTGTAGTAAAATAAATAAAATGTTACTGCCCCTATGCACCACTGCAGGATTACTCCCACTAACATAACAATATAAATACTTCATTCATGATTTGTCCTGTAACTTTTCTCTCCCCTCCTTTAGTGATCAGTTGCGGAGATCCTGGCCCAGTAGCCAATGGGATCTATATAGGAAGTGAGTTTAGCTTCAACCACACAGTGACGTATCGCTGTAACCCCGGTCACCTGATGGAGCCACCTGCACGCAGCGTTGTGCGCTGCACTAAAGAGGGAACCTGGAACCAGACCAAACCCAGCTGCAGAGGTTAGTAGATCTTCCACCTTAAATAACTAAAGAATGGCAACATTTTAGTTTATCTTCCCAGGGTGGATCCAGAGGTCCAGTTGTACATCTGGAAACACTGTGTCTTGCAAAGGTGTTTGATTTTTATCAGCCATAATTCAATTTTTGTTTCTTTTAAACATAAACGCGTTATGAATTCAGTACTGTTCACCTTTATTTAATTAAATTAGTTATTTTTATGAATAATATTTAATTCATTATTTGTAATAATTCAAAGAAAAAGGTGGGTACACAATTTAAAAGTAAATTAAATAATGCACATTTTAAAAAATGAACACAAATGCCTTTATATACAAACAATTGTCTTACATTTGGTTTTTAAAATAGCACTGAGAGACCTTTTGCAATAAAATCAAAAAAAGGAATCAACGTGATTTGTTTTATTAGTACTTTTATTTTTAAAGAGGCATTGAGTTTATTTCAACAACAACAAATCTGTTTGTGTTGTAAAATGCAAGTAAAGCGTGAGCAAGAGTGTCATACCATCTACAAATAATTATTTGGATAGTCATTGTTATTAATATTGTCATATTAATGCATCATTGATGAATCTCATTATAACGGTAAAGATTCTGGTAGTTAAAAACAATAAATTAAAGCAATGATTATTATTATCACAGTGCTGTGCAACTGTAGCAAAAAAGCCTCACAAAAACAAGTGAGCATTTTAATGGGCGCTGGGATTGGAGAAAGAGAGACTGTGACTTTCAACAGCACATTAGAAAGAGAAAGACAAGATTTACATTGCTGCTTAAAATAAAACTGTGGTAAATTAGGGTTTATTCCCTGAAACCCTTCTTTTTTTCACAATCACAAAAGGGGAAAATGAAGGAGAAATAAACGGAATCCAAGTTTTGCAACAGCCCCTATTAGCAGTTTAGACTATGAGGCTCAACAACAGTAGCAGGGATGGTTTCCTGAGATCCTCCCTGCCGTTTCTTCCCACAAACAGAAAATCTCCTGCTGGCTCTTGCAGTTGCAGAAGCTTTGAACTGAGATGAAAAAATGAAGAAAGCCGGCAGAGTGGCTACTGAGGAGGAACCAGAGTGTGATGCAGAGAGGGGCAAAACAGGAGAAGTAAAAGATACTGTAGGTGATAGAAAATGAGACTTAGGCTGGAGGTTTAAAAGGAGAAAAGAAGGAAGATGAATAATGCGATGCAGTGTGGAGATACCGATAGGAAAATGATGCAAGTCCTCCATCTCTTTCTGTATCTTTTGTCTCGTTGTCCCCTTTCCTCTTTCCCTCATTTGCATCTCACTCTTCTCCTCCTCTTTAGGTTCTACTTGTTATGATCACATGTTTCTGTTCAGCTCCCCCATTTTCATCCCCTATGTTTTCTCCCACTTCAAACAATCCAGAAGTCTTCATTGGATCCTATTTTGGAACAACAACTCCCTCCTACACAGACACACTAGCACACACGGAAACATATTGAATGGAAAAGTTGTACGCTATAAAGGTGTCGCCTGACAGGCAGAATAAATCAAGTGAGCTTGAAGGAGAGAAGGGGAAGTAATGAGGATGAGAACAAGGGGGAGAAGAAAGAAAGTATCAAGGGAGGAGAGAAGGCGAGGACGAATAGATGGGATGAAGAGGTGTAGTGGAACAAACATTAGCAGATAGAGGAGATACAGAAAAGACACAAAGATAGAGCAATGCAGAGATTAACAAACAAACAAAGTGTGAGGTGGTCTAAGAGAGATTCAAGAGGGTGAATGAAGAGGGGAAATGAGAGAATGTGATGAGCCATCAGTGCAGCTACAAGGAGAAATAGAGTGAGAGAGAGGAAGCAAGTGATGTGAGAAACAAAGAGAAGCCAATCAATAACTGCCCCAAACCTGTAAACACACAGTGAGAAAAGGGATTAAGCCCATAAAATGTGTTGGCTGGCTGGATTGTGCCAAGAAAGATATATACCTAGGAGACGAAGGGAGGGAGAGGCATTAACGGTGGGAGAAGGAGACCAAGAGAGCAAAGGAAGAGGATATAAAAAGGATTGGAGCAGAGACAGAGACCAGAAAGAAAAGAGAGGAGAGGGGCTGGAGGAAGACATTGAGAAAAAGTTGCAAGACAGAGGAAGGAGGGGGTTCAAAGTGTAAGAAAGAACAGAATGTGAGTGGGAAAGAGAAGTGGTGAGGAAAAGGGAAGGAGTGAAGGATCACAGTGACGTAGGTGCATAAGAAAGCCGAGGTAAAAGTCATGTGAAGCAAACCCAGTCCACTCACAACAAAGGAACCTTTGATTGCAGTTCTTAGGGCATCAGACACCTGCAGACATATTGTTTGACTGTTCTGTTCTTTTTTTTTTAGAAAGCTACAGTTCGATCCCTAACTGCAAATTTGTTTTTAGAAAACACATTTAATTATTCATCGGAATCCCCATTAGCTAATGGCTAGCCACCAGCAATATCTCCTGGAGTCACACGACGGAAAGTGATGAACTGCATGCTTAAAGAAACAGGACCTGGCACTGTTTTGTGTGCAGGTGTCAAGATGTTTTTAATGGGACTAACACTTAGTGGAGTGGAGAAAAACATTTTTGAGCCCGGGAGGATGACTGAGGGGAGATGTGGAGCTTCTCCGGGACACTGGTGACATACAAAACCCAGAATTAGTCAACTGATTAGTTTGCCGGGAGCATCCAGCGGTTGCCTAGAAACTGCAATGTTACAAACAAAAGATATGTTTTGTAGTTCAAAACAATTTTGTTAATTGCACTGCTGAATCCAAAAGACTGGTCATTATGTAACGAAGAAACAGAAAAGAGGTTGAGGAAAAATAACTGAGGAAGGAGGGAGGAAAACAAAATATAGTCTAACATTGAGGGGACACAAGATGTCCGTATTCAGTTAATTTTTGTATCACTGCATGGTATCCATTCTGTATTAATTTCAGTATTGCTGCATCTCCTGTAGATACAGCATGTGTGTGTGTGTCTGCCTCTCAGTCTGCATGCTTGTTTGCACTGTATATCATCGGAGCAGAGTGAATGAAGCATGAAACCATCTGTCTCCTGGTTAGATGAGAATTACACTGACTTTATTAGGTGTTTGAAACCAAGCAGATGGTTATCATTATCTTAGGGAGTTAGACGCACGCACACTCAAGCATGCACACACACACACACACACACACACACACACACACACACACACACACACACACACACACACACACACACACACACACACACACACACACACACACAGATGTTTATCAGGGTGTTGTGAAGTTATATGCACACATGTCTTTGCTAATACAACACAATTGCATGTATGAACACGCACACAGGTGCATGCAATCGTACATGCATTGGCGGATTAAGGTGGTCAGGGGCCCCTAAGCTACTATCTGTGTGTGGCCCCACCTCTAATACTCGTGCTTTACCAGAAGAAATATAGTTTAGAGCTATGTGTGAAATCATGCTCAGAATAATGCATGGCTACTCTTGGGGGCATTAACATACACACAGGCTTTAAAATATCCGGTCATTAAAGGGATTTCCTTTCATAGAGCTTGGTCACAGTGTTTTTGTATTGACCTTATCAGAATAGGTGATTGGATAGTTGCAGCCCTTGCACGTGTAGGACCCCAGGCTGCATCCTCAAACAGCTTGTGCGTTAATCCACCGCTGCGTACGTGCACACAGCTGGTGTATCATCATTATGCATAAACGCTGTGTCTTCATATGATCACACATTCCATTCTCTGTACTAAACAGATGCTTTTGTAATGCATATTAATCGATTTCATTCGCCGGACCAGTTGATATAAACATTGGTTATGTACAAAAGCGGTTATGACATTTTCAAAGTAGCTGTAGGTTTGAGTCAATAACATACATAAATAGCAAGCCCACAAAGTGACTCTCAATTATAAATATGTATTGCTTGCTTAAATCCCTAGTGTAGGACCGCGCTTCAAAAGATGAAGGTTGATGGAAAAGTTGTCTTGTGAATAATACTGCCAGCATTTCATTTAGCAGACTTGAGGAAAACTATTTCACAGTTCACTCCCAATCACGAGTGTGGGAGCAGGTATGCACCACAGACAATGCAAGTCCCCAAACGGCCGTTCTGAAATTCTGTCCATATCGTGACCATTTTGTCTCTTCTGGTAAAGCAACGTAAATGAGGTGACCGAGATCAGCTATTGCTTTTAATGTTCTGCATGTTACCTGGTGCATGCTGGGGTTTCTAAGAGAAACCCCTAATTACACTTACTGTGACAGCGGTTTTTGCTATTTTGTCTTTTGACTGTTCCATCGTTTCTTCAAAGGGACAACTGTTGCAATAGTCTGCTCACATCCTTCACATCTTAGGACTGAATATCCACCAGGGACTTTTTTAGACTGCTGTTTTGTCTTTGTGACTGTGACAGTCTGAGTGCTTATTTGGTGATGAGTTATTTGTCTCAACTGAAGATACAATTGTGGCTATTAGCAAATAACTATCCCATTGTAGGAATATTAGTCATCACCAGCAAAGTGTTTGTTAAACTGGCTATTTTATACCTCTATCTACAGTGTAGCACTGTAGCTACTGTACAGTGCATGTACTTGCTATAATAGTATACTATGCAATACAGTCTACTTCCACTGTACTGTATATATTGCCTACTGTAGAAGCTAAGGCAACACAGATGGGTTAAATCCAACATAATTGCACCCACAGACACAGCTAACAACACACACACACATACACAAACACACACCAAGGATTAATAAAGAAATTCCTATGCAGCCTATGAGCAAGGTGAAACCTCCAGGTCTGGAAAGTGAAGCCTATGTGCGAGTGTCTTCCACCTGCATTCTATAATATCCAACACAAAGAAGTCATTGTGTATGAAAAGAAAATGGCTCCATCTTCTCGTGTCACTTTGTTTCCAGAAAAACAAGGTTTTAAAGCCCTAATCCACAAAAACCAATGAGTGGCTACGTCCACTTCTTTTTTATCTTCTCAGGCTGAAGTGTAAAACCATGTTGTCCCTTGAGCCGTGGAAATGTACCTTATATGAGATCTGTGTGTGTGTGTGTGTGTTTCAGTAATCCAGTGTGGACCTCCTGCTCAAGTGCACCATGGGAAAGTGGAAGGAACTGACTACTCATGGGGCTCGAGTGTTAGTTACAGTTGTTTCCATGGTTACCAGTTGTCCACTCCTGCTGTGTTAAGCTGTGAGGGGAACGGGACGTGGACAGGAGACGTACCGCAGTGCTTGCGTGAGTTAACTTAACTTGAGCTGATGCGCACCATTGTTCCTCTTTCAGTGATGCGATTTGAAATAAAAACAAGTGCTAACTGTATCCGCCGCCCTGTTTAAGCTGTCCTGTGTGGAGATCCTGGCTCTCCTGGAGGTGGATTCAGAGAGGGGAACATGTTCTCTTACAGGTCAGTGCTTAGACATAGTAATTATGTTAATTTGTTATTGGTAAACACCTGTGAATGATTTAATTAACTGTACAAAAAAACGACTTTTTTATATACCAATTCCGTACATGATATGTTGTCACTGTGGTTTTGTGGTAAACTAACACTGACGCATAAATAAACAGTTGATAACAGTCGACTGATAACAGTCTTGCTGTAGGTGTCACAATGTCCTAAAATATAAAGGCTTGACTCTGTGAAACCATCTCAGGAAATGTTGTTGTTCCACAGTGAATGTCAAATGTTGACTCAATAAGTTGTTTCCAAAAATAGATTTTTTTTTGGCCCCCATGTCTGGATGTCAGTCGGAAACATTGCAAGGACAAAGTGGATTTTAGATTGTGAGCAGAAACAGGAAAAAGATAAAGGCCAAAGGTCTAGTTGCAGACAACAAGGCAGTTAGGTAAGGAGCAGAGAAGTCGAACATATGACACCCTAACCTGTTCTTTGGACGTCAGAGGATAAAATAGAAACTTTAAAGCCCTGTTTAGGTATCGCTGCTCACTAAGTTTTGTTTGTTTTTTGTTATTAAAATTCTGTTTTGATATGCAGGTCGGAGGTCCGGTTCTACTGCCAGACCCCCTACCTGCTGGTAGGCTCTGCGTCCAGAGTCTGTCAAGCTGAAGGGATATGGAGTGGCCATCAACCAGCCTGTATAGGTATTAAAATGACTACTACCCCAAGAACACCTAGGAAACTTTTTCACTCAAACACACTGCAAGTGTTTAAAGTATACTTCCATGATGATGATGGTTGACTTTAGACTATTGCTGCATATCATATCACCATGTGATACATTAACATTTTATGGTATTTCTAAGCTTTAAAATGTCTTGACTGATATAAAAAAGAAACTTGAACTGACTTGTCACAGCGATAAGCTCTTTTATGATGATTTTCGAAAGGAAATGTTGAATAATGTAGCAATTAACTCTCCTATAGCCATTCAAACAGAAAAACATGCATAAATTGACATAGTGTGTATGTAAATCTTTGAAATATTACTTATAACACACTTTCCATAATTAGAAGGAACACACATTTTTGTTTCCTGCAAAAATAGAATTTAGTGAAATCAGATTATTGGTAAACAAGACTGTGGAGCTTACTCTTTTGCATTTAAGCATTAGTATTCCCGTGCAGATAGAGCTGAAGATATAATCTAATCAAAGCATCAAGTGTGTAGTTTTGATGTCAGCATTTGATTCCTTTAAGATTATATCTTCAAAAGCTCTTCATTTTTTTTTAAAGATGAAATGTGGGTTGTGGTTGTTGTTCTGTTCATAAAGCATGAAGATTATTTTTAAAAGTTGTGGAAATACAAGGCAAAATCTGAATAATTATGTAAGAGTGAACATGGAAAGCTGCAACATCACAGCCGTCACAGATTTCAGTCGTGTCCCTCTGATGTAAATAACTCTTTTATCTGTCATACAGATAATACTGTCAAAATGGGTCCGTGGCGGTACCCATATTCCCTAAACAGTATTGAACTTTTATCTGTTTTGCTTTGGTCATTGCTGCTGTATGATGTATCATATTTTAGGTACACAAAGCTGTAGGTGGGGGGGAAAGTTACCGAGAACATTTAGTATTTCTTCCTTTAGCTAAGTATGAGGGAAATAGTTTCCTTTTTAGTTAATTACTGGACATTTATCTGTCGCATGTTTATGGAAGTTACTTTAAAGGTGAAGGTGTGAGACTGTTTAGGATCTGAAAACGTTTTCCATTATTATTTGTTAGTAGCTGCACTATGCTAATCTTAATGCAATAAGTTCAAATGATAATACTCAATTCTTTGTGTGCAGACCCAGCCTTCAACAACTGCCGGGACCCAGGGACTCCAGCCTATGGTGTCCCAATCATGGGTCAGGGCTTTCAGGTGAGACATCAGTTGACCTAACACTACTGTATATCCTCTTAATCACATCAATTTTACAAGTTAACAGACACAAGAGACACCAGTAGAGGTAAAAATTGCAACTTGCAGGTGTAGCTTGTTTTATGTTTATTTTATTCTCTTAGCTTTTTAATGATTGTTTTTAAATGCCATTTCATAATGTGTTTCCACTGCACTATTTCTTAATGCTGTAAATGTCTTTCATTTTTGTAGAGCACTTTGAGTTGCCTTGTGTTGAAAGAAACTATATGAATAAACGTGCCTTGCCTTACAAAGGATGCACCAAGAAGTCCAGAGAAGTTTCAATAATGCAGAAAGAATTCATTAATGAATATTAAACTCAATCTGAGAAATGGGGAGATTTAAAAGTTAACCAGTTAGAAAAACGACAAACCTCCAAACACATGACCTGCCCATCAGAAATAAAGGTATGAGAAAAGTGCCCCCCCATTAGAGGGGAGTTAGGCTTCACAGAGGACAAACAGCCACATTGTTTTTTCTCTACGAGCCCTGAATATCTCTAGCGAATAGAAGAACCTGTTGGACGGAATATTTTGGTCTAAGTGGAATTCAAGCAAACATGCAAATCCTTCAATTTGTGGAGGTATAATTGGATATTATCCACAAGTCATATGGCCCCTGCCATCGCTTCAAAGAGAACAGAAAGTTACTCCCCCCATTGAGCAGCATAACAATAACATGTTTGAGACAAAATGATTTAAAAACAATTATTTGGTTTCATTTTGTTTCTTGTTTTGTTTTGTTTCTTGTTTTGTCAGAATCAAACAATAAGCAATAAATGTAGTATTAAAAGCGTTCATGTTCAAACTAATGACAAGTACCCCATGCTGAGTGTGGCAGGTCTTAAGAAGCTGCAAATGAAAAAGATTTATTCATTGTGCTTTTACTTTATGCAGGTTGGCAGTAAGATATCCTTCAAGTGCCGTAAGAACTATCACATCCTCGGTTCTACCACGAGAACATGCCTAGAGAACCTAACCTGGAGTGGAACTCAACCTGAGTGCATCGGTAATCAATCATTATTCAATAGTACCGTAGTGTTTGTTCGTTTATATTTTTTGTATTACTTTTTTATGTTTGTATTTCATTTCCCCTAAAAATTTAGTTGGTTTTAAGAAGAAGTGTTAACTCTGTGTGTATTTTCCTCACTCAAGCCCATTCATGCAGACAGCCGGAGACCCCCAGTAATGTTGATGTTCGCTCCATGGACCTGCCCACCCTGGGATACACGCTGATCTACACCTGTCAAGATGGTTTCTATCTGGCTGGGGGATCAGAGCACAGAACCTGCAAAAGTGATGGGAGATGGTCGGGTAAACCCCCACTCTGTAAAGGTATCCAGATCCTATCTTTAAAATGCTCTGCTCGAATGAAGTGAGCTAATGTTGAGCCTGGAATCTTAACTGGATGTCGTAATCCCATATGGTTTAAGATAAATACAGATTATCGTCCTGATATTATTGCTATGCTCTCATAAAAATCCCTCAGGCGTATCGTTAATGCTCGGGTGATGCTTTTATTTTATTTATTTACTTTTAATCACGTACTCGTGGCCCTATCTAGTCTCAAAGACAAGGAGCCCATGGCTATGAATACCGTGATGATTGATTAAGTAAACAGTCTGCCAGTTGGCTCTTCTGTGGAACCAATTAACTGAGAAGAAATATAAATGTAACTAGATTACATTTCATCTTAATGAATACACATCTATCATATTTCCTTATTCCTGTCGTCTATTCCAAACTCTTTCTATAAAACATATACTTCAATAAGCTTAAACACTAAGTGATTGTGTCTAAACTAAGTGTTGTTTGTTGTTTCAGTTGGAATGAAAGTCAATCCCAAAAGCAGAGGAGACTCAGATGTTCAGAAAAACAAGATTCGAGGTATGCAGGATAAACCCCTTTCAACACACGTTGTTGTACCAAACCACAGATCTATTGTTAATTCTGTTAGGTTATTGCTTGTTTCTTTTTGTTTTGACTTGAAATACTGCTCATCATACAATTCCTTCGATAAAAATCAGAAAGGAAACCAGAGAGGGATAACTTTTGTTGCACAAGGTTGTACCGTGTGTGGACTACTTGGGCCTTATTGCAGATTTATGAAGGCTCAGACTGAGTAAATAAATCAGTGAAAACATTCAAGTGCAATACCATGTAATACCTTGCAAGTTTGAAGTAGGCTTTTTTAAAAATCAATATATGTATTTAGAGGGAGTCAGTGAAGAGACACTCCCAAAGTTTTTTGCAAGAATACTGAAGCTGTTGAGATAAGTCATAATTCTAAGTGTGATTCAGAGGAGACTAACAGAAACACTGCTGCAGTTTAATGTGAGGGAGCCAGAGCGTGCTTTGAATTTCCTCTGTTTTTTGTTTCTCTTTCTCTATTGCAGTTCCAGTGGATGTGTTTTCTCCAAACTCTGAGTGGAGCGGTTTCTACGAGTATTTAGGGAAAAGACAGGCCACCACATTCACAGTCACCGGGTTCAACACCACCAGCAGCAGAGTCAACGTTACATTACTGGAGACCAGCGGAGTGTCAATCAGACTGTCAGGTAAAAAACCACAGTAACAATACAAAGAGTTAATCTCATTTGTATTTTGACTAACTTTAAAAAAATATACTTGGTTCACAGCTGTAACATAGAGTACTAAAACTGATCTGCTTATATTAAATATTATAAGCTTGCAAAGGAATCATCCTGAATTAGATAAGTGCATATTCATGTAGACAAGAGAGGAAAAATACTTAATTCCATATGTTACTAAACTAATAATAATAAATGAACCTGTCATAGTGCAATGAGCATTGTAACACCACCTCTGATTTCAGTGGGGAAAAAAAGGCAATTACTTTCAAGATTTTGAAGATTTGCAAATGCAGTGTGAATCTCACTATGGGGGTTCATACACATCCGGCTGATAAAGATCAAGCTTTCATTCACACTTATTAGCAAAGCATCACTTAAATCCAAAAATAATGTTGGCGCCAGTCACATTTTCATAAGAATCCAGTAAAAAATATAATACAAAGAGGCACAGGTAGGAACCATGAACCTGTCCAGTAGTGAGCCTTGGCCCCCTTCACCTCAATGCATCTGCAGAATCACCTCAATACTTCCCAGTATACAGGTTACATACATTTTCACAGCATTTCTCCGGTGCACATGTTTTTTTGTCCAAATCTACTTGGAGGATGGAGAGACACTGGAAGGTTAAAGAAGGAAAGCTCTTGAATGAAACGCACAAAACAGTTGTGTTCAAGCAACTGATAAAAAGCTGCCTGACTCACCGACTGACACCTATGTGTGTTTTGACATTTCACAACATTTCACAGTCAATATTTCAGCCTGATCTCGGGGTCATGAAAGATGTTCTGCTGGTAGGAGGCAAAGGCTCTCAAAATATCAAATGAAGTCATTTTAAATCTGTGCTATTTCTCTAACATGGGCTTGTCATATTGAAAGCAACAGTTTCTTTGTTGGCGCTATACGTAGTTAACCTAGTATAGATATGTAGCTGAAGGGTAAATGTCACTTTCTCCCCAGTAATATGTCAGGTGCGTCATGATCAAAATGTCAAGGTGTCTCCTTCTCTCTCCGTTTGCGTACCACCCTGCCTAACTGTCTGTCTGTTTGTTTACTAATAATCTTTTTTCTCTACATATATGTATCTTTTCATGCAGGTACCTACAAGTCAGAGGAAAACCAGCTGCTGCTGAAGGTGTACCAGGTGAAGGGGCCCACAGAGCATTACTACAGCAAGTTTAAAAACGACAACTGGGCCATGGACGGATATGTAAGATACACTTACTCTCTTTTTATAATAAGCATTATAAAATGAAGGTTGCTCTTGCACATGTCTTCATTCACAATCAAACTCAATGCTACAATATCAATATCACTGCTCTATACTGGAACAACAATGTGGCACCGTCCACACCGCAGTACTCCCCGTAAACACACTTCTACTAATTCACATTATATAAAACTGATTTTGAAATATAATTATTTTCTTCAAATACATGATTGATTTGGTTTACCAAGAAGTGTTTGTTGCAAGGCTGCATTTAAAGGTGCGGTTGCAAGGCGTACCGCAGAGAATCCAGGACGTTACATCAGCCAATAAATACGTAGTTCCAGCACGTCACTCCACATTAAATTTACATCTAGTTTATTAACTCCAATAAATCCTCCCTGTGCATCCATAATTCATCTTTGATGTACACAAATGGGGCTTCTTTAAGCTGTGCATTTATTAAATCAGCTCCTTTAAATATGAAAATATTGAATGGTAAAAGTGTTTAAAAGGAAAAACAAAGTCACCTTTCATGTTCCATGGAGACTGTTCAACTTTGTTCGATTGGACTTTTGAAGCTGGGACTTCTGAACATCGTGTCTACAGCTGGGGAATGGATTAAAAATTGGATCCTGTTTGACTTGATTACAGAGGAAGAGAGAGGGTGTATTGAAGGAACCAAGTGGGATTATTTTAAAAGATAGTCAGGCAGGAATGGATAACAAAAAGATGGAAGAAGGAAGGAAAGAAGGAGGCACAGAGACAGCCAATTTTTCATGTTGCGAATGACAGAAAAAGTAAAGGAGGAGGAGAGTCAGGCTGGTAACGGCTGCATTGTGATACCTGGAAAGCAATTCCTCTACAGTTAGAAGATGAAATTTAAATTGTCGATTTGGGGGTAAAACATTGCTGCTTTGGCCTCCTGACAAGAGAGAGCGGAGAGAGGAAGAGAAGGAGACTGGGGAAGGCCATGAAGGGCAGAAATATTGCTGATCGTGGAAGAAGACTAAAGTATTATTGATTTACCATAATGATTGTTTATTGAGATATGTCACAATGCTTTTTAATACTTTGATTACAACTTAAACAAATCTAAAACAAAATTCACAAAAGGAAGAGGTAGCTACACTTTCATCTGCCTTAAAATATGCTAAGATTATTGTCACCCAACAACCATACATGCCTCAAACTTCACAGCCTCTAACTGAATGTTGTTCTCTAACATCAAAGTACAATCTGCTTTTTCACTTTTCAGGTTACTGCAGAATCAGACCAGAAGACGTTTGTCTACCAGGGTCATATTCACAGTAAAGACTTTGGCAAGTTCCATCTAACGAGGCAAGGTAGGTCTCTCTGTAACATCAGCATCATTAACAAACACCACTCAGAGAGCGGAGACCCCGTCAATGCCAACGCTGCAATCACATGCTCCTCGGATGGTCCAATTCCATGAGTTGCAAAGTCGTTTGTTGTGTTAACTGCCGTCAAGTCCTTTTGTCTGAGAAATATTGACTCGAAAAAGCTCAGAGCGTTTAAACAATCCCATCTCTAATTGGGAGGAATTTTCCCTTCCCAATTATTCTGACACCACATGAATGCAGCACAAATGCCAAAGATCTCGCAATGTTAACGAAGGTGAAACATAATTAGTGTATCTGCCCCTTGATCGGATATTCTCCAAAATGTAATGAGGTCCTGCTTGGCCCGTACTTCAACCTTCCACCAAGTTTCATTACAATCAGGAGAGTTGTTTTTCTATCGCCCCGCAAACAGACAACTGTGCCAAACACATAAGCTTGTTGCCTGATGTCACAAACATTACAGCCTTGATATCTTCTTGGGTCACCATGTCATATTGAAAAGTGGAGTACATTTCAGAAAGCGGAGCTTAAGTGTGCAGACTTATAATACAAAAAAATCCTCTATTACACATGCACAAAAGGGTGTTAATGTGTTCATGTATGTGTGGGTTCATCTGTGTCTGTGTCCCCAGGCCCTGTAACCATGGCAATGGACCCATCCAACCCCTACACCAACAGCAGCTCCGTGGCAGCCGCCATCTTAGTTCCTTTCTTTGCCCTCATCCTGTCTGGGTTTGCCTTCTATCTCTACAAGCACAGGTAAGCTACATCCTCGGGGTAAAATCAGACAATACAGACAGATTAACCTTAAAAATGAATAAAAGAAGAATCCAGTCCTTGAATCATTCCCTCATGCAGATATAGTTAGAGTTGCATTGCATCTGCCCGCCATGAAACCTCAGCATTTGGTTACCGCCTGGAGCTGAAATGCCTAAGTCGTCCAAAGAAAATAAAAACATTGTTTTTGCATTTATTGTGCTCCTCCCCTCCAGATCATTAAACATTATTAACAGTTTGAAAGAGAATACTTCAACATATCCTACGAGTCATTTTGGTGTTGTAAAATCACAAAATGTTCTAACCGAGTAGAAAAATCTTCTTTAATGACTCTGAAAATAGGATACTGATGAGAATGTAGATATTTAGGATAAATAGGTGCAGGCAGATGTAGTTTACCTGAGACTTTCCAAAATGGCAGACCTTTAGCATTTGCGCTTTCGCCAAACCAACATCACAATAGAGCCTAATTACGTATTTTTCTCTTTTAAATCATCATATATTTGTGAGTGACTTCAAAACTAAGTAGAGGAGATGGCTGTTTGATGAACCCCGTGTCCTTAAGCTCTATTGAAATACATTTAGCGGACCAGATAGGATTTTTGGGAGGAGAGGCAGGTTTAAAGAAATGTTCAAACATAATTAAAGCTTTAAAACTCCAAAGCGTACTGTGAAGATTACATCTGATTGACCTTAGATTTTAATTATTGTTCCTAGAAAGTTCACAAAAGACTGTGCCTTAAGATGCCAGATTATTCTCAACTATATTGAGGGTGAAATGACATCATTAACGTTTACTATATGAGACCTATTTAAGATTCCACATCTTAGGGCGGTTCTGACCTTTGCACTTAATCACTCAAACTTTTACAAAGTCATCATACTCATCTAACACAAGTCATTACTGCACACTAATCTGTTGGCTTGTCATTAATGGTAGCTACTTTATCTGCAGTGAAACATGTCCTGACCTCAGTGAGGAAATATTGCATTGCTAGCAAGTTAGTAAAGTGTATGGCTGTTTACTAACTGGTGAAAATAGCAATCCTGTTGAGTCTTAGACGTGACTCCTATGCAGAGGTCTATGAAGATAAGGGAAATATATTGATATAACACTTTGTAATATTGCAATCATGACAGTACCTGTTATATTAAACAGATCCTTTTAGTAGCTTGTTGTTGAATTTAAGTAAATCAATTTGAAAATACTCATATTGAACACACTGAATAAGAAAGTAAGCACAAAAGGCATCAATAAAATAATATACACTTTATTTTCGCATTTTAAAAGTGCAGTTTACTAATGATGCTCTTTTACAACACAAAACATCGCTGCGTGCAGCTGTCTTCTTCGATATACTGTATTGTGTAGCTTCTATTGTGATATAAAGGATATATTGTGCTGCCTATGGCCGATGTACACAGATAATGACAGTTGGATTTGTATACCAAAAGCTACTAACACCTCCATAACTTTACAGTGTGTCCCCCCTCCCTGCTCCCCAGTTAGCTGTGTGTATTGGTTGATGTATATTAAAGCTGATGGTTGTACGCAGGACATTGTCTGCTGACACAGATGACAATGAGAGACCAAAAGACACCTGGGGGCCTGGCGGCAGGTAAGACTGGCACCTGTTACTCACCTGGTTTCAAACAGCAACCAGACCTCCGCCCGCCGCCACATCCTCCGTCAAACTCTTCATCTCTTGTTTTTGGTTTTAAAATGTGTATTCATGCTCTTAAGTAAGGCTGCACAAATCGCCCAAATATGACATTTAAATGTTCTGTTCCGAGCTGAATATTTTGTCCTAAATGATTTGTATTGTCAGAAAACACAAGCTTTTAAACCAATTGAATAATAATTCAGAGGGAAATGGAACACACAGACTCCTCATTTCGGATAAAAGTCATTCTAATCTTAAGTTGAAAAAGCCGTGCAGCCTTACTGTGTCGTAAGAGCCAACATTTAACGCTAGAAAGCTATTTAATTTGTCTTTGATCTCATTGTCATCTCTCCGTCAGCATGACGTCATCAAGAACAAACACAGTATTGGATGTGCTAGATAGTTTGAGTAAGATTATGAAGTGTAAGTAAATACATTCTTTATTATTTGTATTGTTTTATTTCTCTCATCTTTACTAGACAGTAGGTTTGCATTTAGCTTTGCTCATATAATGCCCTAGCCAAAGATAATGCTAAGCTGGAAAATAGAATATAGCTCTACATAACAATGTAATAACTTCAATAATAAAACTAAAAGAGAGGTGTGAGTGTGCAGACTGCAGTTCCTTTCCTGCTTTGACCTATATGTCAATACAGCGTCTATAATACTGTCAAAGACATTATGTGAGCTGTTTTTCATTCTACCAATAAAACTAAAGCAGTGCACCTACAGCCACAAACACAAGCCAGTGCAGAGACTTGAACTACTGCCATGCAGGGAGGTCTGCCGTGTGTGTCGGTGTGTGTGCAGTTTTGTAAAGTAATGGATTGAGCATGTAGGGTAGGCTTAGTGGCTCCCCAGGGTTGGATTTCTACCAGTGAGCATTCACACACGCACACACACTCTTAATGAGGTCAGAGTCAAACAGTGTTTCGGCTGCAGCATTCCTCCCTGCTAATAGTTCCACAGGGTTTGGGAGTAAGTGATTATATCTAACTGGATTATAGGACCTGATTATCTAAAAAAATGTAATCTGCGACAAACACACAAATTAGAAGAGGGTAGTCATATTTCAATGCATATCCTTTTGAATCCCTGCAGTAAGTTTCTTAAAATCCTCATCCAGGCACATCGACTAATAATGTGTCCTTTTGAACTCAATCCATTGGGCACCATTTACAGGATGATGGGAGGTTGCATGTACTGAGACTCACATGAGATCAGCAGATGGGCACTGGTTAGCTGAACCACTGAAGCAGACAGTTGTTAGGGTTCATGTGCTCGTTCCTGCCATCAATTTCCATGCAATTTGTAGATTTATACCAGAAACCAGCTCTTACTAAGGGGGCGCCTTTCATCCCAAGGCTAAAGCTCTCGCACATCATGTTTAACAAGACAGTTGAGAGGAGAGAGAAGGGTACTTTAAGATAACTTATCTGAATATATATATTTTTTAATGGTTGTAGTACTAAATATGACTATAAAAAAGGCTCAAAAAGGCTCCACAACAAACTCAAGGAGTCACAACAATAGAGCGATCATCGTTTGAGAGTCGCATTACTGGCCAACTCACAAATAAAATCTATTTCACCCAGGCTTTTTGGTTCACCAACTTCCGAGAAAAATATCCTGATGTTTAGCTGGTAGTTGCTCCACTTATTCACCCATCACTGATTCACCTGGGCTCAAACTATACTTCACAGATATGATTTTATATGGGAGAGTTGGTAAGAGCTTATATTAAAGAAAGGAAGTAAGCAAATTAATCCTAACATATCTTTGAGTTTGTCTTTCACCTGTCATTTTCTTGTTAGACCTGCACCGTTTTGGTTTTACTGTGTTTTGTTTTTCCAAACATTAAATAAAACTTTGCCAAGATATCTTTGTTAACCAAATACCTGCAATGAACACCATTTCTGTTTTCCCTCTCGTCTTGCAGGACACGTCCCAAGGTCCAGTTCAATGGCTATGTCGGCCATGAGAGCTCCAACGGTCAGGCATCCTTTGAAAACCCAATGTATGACACCAACATGAAGCCCACTGAGGCTAAGGCAGTCCGATTTGACACCACACTCAATACAGTCTGTACCGTAGTATAGTTCAACAATCTGCCACCACCTAAACCGTGGTTCAGTCCAACGTCCCTGTCGCAGTCTGTGCTGTGGTTTAACCCAACAGAAGAAAGAAAAAATGATTTGGACTTGTTCCTGTGAGCAGTTTGTGTTGTAGCATGCTGGTCCTCTGGCAGTGTAACCTGCACAGTAATGCAGCTATGCTCCACCGCCTACCTGCAAAAAGGTATCATCCACCTCTACCCATAGTCGGACAGAGCAAAATAAGTTGGAACCAGTACACAAGGGAGTAGACAATGAAGGAATCAAATGTGTTGTTGAGGAGATCAATGCTGGCACTAGAACTATTCATAGGCACTGTTGTCATTCAAACACCGAGGAAAAACACAACGAGATGGTACAACCAATTCCTTCAAGAGCGACAACCTCACTGAGCGGTGTGTGTCAGAGGACTACTGCAAAATTCAACCTTTTATGGAAAGTGCTTTGTATGGCCCATGAATACCCTCCCTGCAACCTGAATGTGGTTTACCCAACCTGACCCCACACCCCACACCAAATTTGCACAGTGTAGGCTCTTATCTTATGAAGTCCCCTGCTGCAGGCCAGACATGGGTGATGCAAGGTTTTTCCCTCAGGGAAAGCACATGGACTAATCCACTCTTTTATCCCCTTCAGACATCAGAAAGTAATTGGATTGTTCCTTATATGTCAACACAAAAACCATCACTGGTGCTGGACCAAAAGATCCCTGTAGACCTCCATCACGCTTGACTTGACAGGACTAGACTCTGATGTAACTTCAGCTCTCAGAGTTTTGGGGAAATCTGATATCAATCGACTGCTGTGAAATTGACTGCGAAATGCTGTCAATTCAGTGACAAGTTCAACAGACCAATTCCTTAAAAGATAACATCTCGTCCAGTACTGGATACTAGTATTAGATTAGTACTAGGAGCTGTGGACTAGTACTGGACGAGCCAGGGTCAAATAACAGTTGCAGATTCGATTAAAGTGTTTGTTTTAGCCTACATAGAGAACTGAATGGGCTGCGTTCTCAAATAGCAGGACAATCAGTGAGGAATGTTGACTCAGATTGTCAGAAAGATCACTGTGATGTGGTCTTATGTTCTGCCACTTATGACTTGGCCTGCCTAAAGTATTTGGAATCTAATGTAGGCTTAAACATATCAAATACATCTTTTGCAAATGCTATTTTCCCCAAGTTTATCACAAGACCCTGTGACCTAGTTCTAGATGAGTTTTGGAAGTTTTAAATATTCTATAGACGTATTATACACTTAAAATCAATACGATGTACAATATTCAACACTAGCACTAGGCAGACTGTGCTGAACCAGAAAACCAGACATTTGAGTTGCCGGGCTGGTGTCCACAGAGGCCTGTCTCACACAATCAAAGAGTCAGACAACTGATTCTTGTTCTTGGACTGGCCAGGATTCAGTGCTTGGTGGCTGAAAAAGAGGAAGCCTGGAGGCAATAAGCTGTCAAGATCTTCAACTGCTGCAATCAGCTGTGGCCAAATCCAGGAAATGATTCGTCTTCTCCCAACTCTGGTCGGGATTATCAGTCAAGTGTTGACTGATTTATTTTCTGCAGCATACTCTGCAGCCACAAGATCAGACATGATCAACAGATTAACGGACAGACTGGTTGACTGACGGAAACAGACAAATGGAGCCTCTTCTGTCCGTCATGCTGGAAAAGAGAGACAAAGACAGGTCGCTATGGAAACTGAGGCAAATAGTTGTCTCTATTTGTCTCTTCTGTCATTTTTCTTCAGTGAAGATATTGATGAACAGACTCTATGTTCAAATACCCAGTGGCCCAATGGGACTTCCCAAACCACTGCTGCTGGGGACCCCAAAATATAAACTTTATATAAACTCTTAAACCGCACAAATTTTGCACTAGTGTGTTTTTCTGACTGGGTTATGAAAACATGTTTTTTTTGGGTCTGAAATGGGTTTGAAAATGAGTCACTCGAAAAAAGAGCATTTTATTCAGAAACTTCTATCTTTAAAAAGACGACAAAATGATAAAAATACAGGGTTACAGAGTGTTTGTATATACACATTTATATTGCACACTCCCTGTTAGCAGAAGGTGTGACCACATGCTATACCGATGTTAATTTCGTTGCCATGATAACACGCTAGCCAACCAGAACGTTGGGATCGTTTACCCTCGGACCTCTGAGCTTTTAGTGTCACGATATGACACCCCTTTTATTTGTGCCATTTATAGAGCAGTGGATGTTTCTGAAAGTTCATACTGCGCAGTGTTAGGGCTGTGATGTGTGGAAGAAACGCACACAAAGCCTCACATCCATAATATGCAGTATGATCCCACTGAAACACAGGTACCACACTGCTAGTTTTATTTTTCATGTATTAAACTCCATCATTTCCTGGGATACTGTACTTTATGGAGATGACATAGTGTCTCGCTATGGGCTTTTTTTCAGTTTAGCAGACAGTGTTAGCTTTCAGGAACATCATGTTACTGTTTCTCTAACTCTTTAAAAGTATGTGTTGCCGGTGTCCCAAACTATCAACATAATCATACGTCATCTCTGAACACATTTGACATCTGATATTATTTCAACACGTCTTTTTAAAGAGCCCACCAAGTCTTTGTGATCAGTTTGATAGACTGTCACGTATGGCAGAGGACAAACAAATACAGTACGAGGACAACATGCACAATTATTGTTGTCGGCAGTTATTGCCCCTATCCATATTTTAGTAATACCTCGTGTGCAGAGAGAAAGTTACATCCTGCTTATTACCGCAGGAGCCTCACTGCAACAAATACACAAGCGACCTTGCATTCAGCTTTTTTCCTGGTATTTTAAGACAAAATGTCGTACAAACACCCTGTGGTCTTGGGAATTCAAGAAAATCCACTGGTTTTAAATCACTTGCCAAGCTTGTTATTTCTCGCAGTGTTCTCTCACAATAATTTTATTTTTGGAAATATGCTGCACTTGGTTTAGATCATAGATGTAACTGCTTTCAGTGTGTGTCTTTCAGTGTCTTCAGGCCTGTATCTCGTTTGTATCACTCTCCATACGATCCATTTTGGCATTACACCTCAGGCATTTGCTTAAACCTGCATGGTTTTTACTATCCACTAAAGCTCACACCATCATACTGTCATACATACAAACAAACAAAAAACATATCCATTGATGCGCACACAGGTGTCTGAAAGGTATGACATATTAGTTATTGAAAACATGATTAAAATTATGATTTTGTCTATGAAACACATAATACACTTATATTTCAAGCAGATTCACTAAAAGCAGAGAGAGGATTTCAACCAAGACTCAAATACTGAAGAGAAAAACATTTGTTATGAGTAGTTTGTCACATCCACCTGTCTTGATGCGCAAGAATGAAGTGACAAGCAGTGCAGTTTTGTATTTGCGTTTTCCGGCTCTTTTAATTTACAACAAATCTCCGAAAATGAACACCAGTTTGGATCTGGCAAAAAAAAGTGAGGCCGTAACAATGGCGAAATGTTTGGAAGCATGACTACGGGATATTGTTGGTATTATGGTATCTATTGTTAGCCTGCCATTCACAGCCTCAGAGTCAGGGTCATGGTTAGACAGCCAGAAACATTTACACCAGTGTGAGAGAGGAAATGAGGATACCAGTTATACTACTGGCAAGAGAGGGGGACAAGTAGTAGACATGCTTTGAAAATCTGTAAACAACAGCAGAGCGTCTGCTCAACAGATAGTGATCCTCTTCACTTTTTATTGCTCGAGTGCTTCTATTTTAATTGATTTAATTAATTCAGTTGAGATTTCCTATGGAGTCAAGAGAGCATAATGGAGCCTGAAAATTAGAGGTAGCAGTATTCTGCAGGCATAGTAAAAGGTGTCATTTTTAACAATTAATGACACAAATCTGATCTCCCAGTGTGCATTTAGACTCAGCGTTGTCCCAGTTTATTCTGGCAGGAAAACATCAGACAGGCTCTATAGAGGTTAGATTTAACATCTTGTGTACCCAGAGAAATGTGTGTAAATGCAGAATGTAAATACAGTGTTGAACTTAAAATCTTAAATGATTACAACATTGCTGTATTATTTAATCTCCCTCCTCTAATACCTGGACTCTGATATATTTGGAATAAAGATATGGTCTGAATTGGTTTGCGGACATACCAAGCCCTGAATTAAAAGTTTACATTACAGATAATATAATCAAATATTAAATATGTATTTTAACAAAAACACCTTATTCACAAAGACAGATCTACATTGTTCCCAGTTTTTATGCTGAAATGAGTGAGATGTGAAGCTGATAGCTAGACATAATTCATTTTCGTAGCTATTTAGTTGAAATTAAAGGACTGTGAATGATTGAAATGGGAAGAAAGGCATTCCTCTGTGAGGTCTACCTGTATTTCTTCTCAATTGTAAAAAGAAAAGGAGGTCTATTGTTGTGGCTCTGATTAAAATCACTCTTTTGGAAAAGATCTTACAATGGACAACTATTTTTGTTGAAGTTTGCCGTGACTTAATTTAAATCTTGACAAAAGCAAATCTTATAAAAAAGGCCTTTTCTCAGAGTAATGAGATAATCTAGTGACATTTAGCTTTTGTCTTCATTTCTTTTGGAATACGTAGAAAAGAAAGTGGGGACGCTGTAAAACTTCATCTGTTTATTGATCAGTCTTCTTCTGGATATGACACATACCTCCTTGAAGATACGTTGAAAATGACTCAAGACTTTCTTTACAACTTAGGAAGGAGTTCCACATTTGTCGATAATGTGGTATTGTCAGCAGTCCTCGCCGTTTAAAGAACCACTGCTGGTTACATTTCTTTTGAACGTACCAACTAAAGTTTGAAATGCCAAGGTTGCTTCTGCTTCTTCAGCTCAGACTTTTAAAAGTTGGAGAATAAGTTTGTCCCTTACTTACTAAAGTGGTATTGTTAGCAGTTTAAGAAAAAAAACTGCTAAAACTGTAAATGTCACAAAGTTTTAACAAAATACATTATCGATTCAATGCAGATATAAGACATATAAAAACGATGAATTTGAACATTGGAACACGAGTACATATTGACCCAGGGAGGACACTGATCTTTCCTCTAGGAATACTGTAGTATGGCTGCTTTCAGATTCAGTTTGTAGTGATATTAAAATGTTAAGTATTGCCCTTGACAGGCCTTTGTGTCAGCTTCTGCTCAAGAGTTTGGATGGAACAAACTTCTCATGTCATACGCTCAGTTTTAGAGCTTTGACGAAAATCACTTTCTCTGTCAGAATTGAACGTGAGTTGACTGCAGCCCTGCGTCACTCCGATGAATAATTTACATTACGGCACATGGCAGCTTCTAGACACCACACATGTAAGTGTTACAGTCACACATTCTCCACAAATCATTTTGACATGCAGTAAGTAAGATTGTGGCTTATAAATGTGTACTGTAAAATATGTTTGGTCATAAATAGCACAGAGATATGTTATAAAATGGCAAGTCCTTACCTTGGAAGCTGCCATCATCATTTATGCTATTGTTTAATGCATCATGATCGCCGCCATGTCATCTCACATCATCATCATCATCCTCTTCATCATGTGCTGCTGAACTTGAAGTAGGTGCAAAAGAAAAAAGTTTTGTACAGAAATCTATTTTTTATGGAGAATTTGTAAAAAAAAAATACAAACAAATTAAACATGCTGTACTTTTTATGATTAATGATGTAGGTACAACAAATTATTGTTCATTAAAGTCAATGTTTTTACTGTTACACCATGTAAAGATCTATGGTTCAAACCGAGTATATAAAATCCAAATGTCATATGATCTCTTTTACGGCTGCTTTTACACAGGAACAGAAAACCTTGTGGGATGCAGAGCTCATTTTCTCCATGCTGGAGAGACACTTATCTCTTGGTCACACCGTAAAAAAGTTTTTTATTCAAACTCGAAAAACACTTCAGTCCTACAAATGATGTGTCGGCTCCAACTCCTCCACAGATTGGGGCTGGCAGAGTTTGTGTTTCTTTTCAACATTTTAAATCCCCATTCCCTGCAACAAAAGAAATGGTATATAATGTGGCTTTTAATGCGGTAGCTGTGCCGTACGAGCTGCCTTAGCATTTGTGATTCATGCATAATGTTTACATTCATTTTCTGAATACATTTAAGATACACACACCAGATGTTTAGTGTCAAAATGTCATGAACAGTATTTATGGGGGTGAAAATTACACTTTCTTTAAAAACTAAAGTGTTCCTGTGTAAAAACAGCTTTGTGTGGCTGATCCTGATGTCTGTTTCTGGGAGAGGGATGACTTCCACAGGCACAAAAGATTTTGGATGACTTGACCCCTTTACGGCCTAAAATGTGACCTTATGTCTGTTAAAGCGAGGAGTAATCTGCTTCTTCTTGTTTCGACATAATGGGTTTAGAGTGGAAAATAAGATGGGAGTAAATTTAGGCTATGAAAGCAGCAAGTCTGCAACAGCTTTGGATGCTCCTAACTTGACTTGTAGACTCTTAAGTTTTGAAAAGGGCATTTTTCTGTCAGATCATGAAGGGGGAAAATTCATGGAGTGTTATAAATGATTATACAACTGATACTGTATGTGAATGCAGCCTCACAACCTGCTGTTAAAGAGACTCAAAGTTTATCTATCAGATATTTTGAAAACATTATTTGAGAATAAAGTTTTTGATACAATACTTTCTCATCTGTGCCAATGTGTTATTGCTATCCAGATTTGTGAACTACTCTTTAGTGTTTTGAAAATGTTCAATTACAATCAAGTCAGTATGGTACCTTTAGGGCTGATTTTGAAGATGACCTGCAGGGCCGCAGCCCTCTGGGAACATGTTTCCTTGAGTTTTCTCAATATGCTCCAGTTTCCCAGCACAGTCTGAAGATATTCTTCACATGTGAGTTGTATTAACCCTTGACAAGCAAGGCCCAACAATCATTGTTCCCTGGTTCGCTTATTTGAGAAATGTTAAGTTACAGATAAAACACAAACTAAAATAAGTTTTAACGTGTCACTCTATGGTATCTAAATTACTCTGAATATTTTTTTTTAAATGTCCCCCATATTTTCATCATCAGCTGATGCCACTTTTTATATTTAATGATCAGCCATGAAAAGACATAGTGCACGCTGTCCCTCACTTATTTCATGTAGAGATAGGCTAGAGCCTGGATGGATGGATTGACAAACACATTGAAATACAGGCTCATATAACATATAGTCACCATATGGATTTATTGATTTTAAATTCTCCATCAAATCCCTTCCCAGGTTGGTCAATTCCATCAGGAGCACCTTAATCTTGACTTTAATAAGGGATAATCCATGGCAAAGTGTGCGCTAAAGAGCCTTATGTTTGCCTGTGGATTGTGTAAATACGATAATCCACACTCAGTTTCCTGAATATAGGAAGGTCAATTACCGCTTATTAACTGGGGGGATTTAAGTGGATTATGTAATTTATCGCATTGCAACGAGTGTTGGATAATATTTATTGTTTTTACAATATTTAAATAACACCATGCTTCAGAAATGTGAAAGAGTGAATTGTGTGTCTTTTCTTGACCAGAATGTTACCATGGTAACACGGGTTGTTCAGCAACTTTGGGACCACAGAATCATATCACTGAGAAATGTAATATACGTAATACAGAACTAAAGATATTTCATCAAAGACCTGGGTAGAGGAGAGAGCTGGAGTGGTGAGAAAAGAGAGAAGCAGCACAACCATTTCGCCACAGCATGTTTGAAACAAGGGGATGAATTATGATTTTTAACATTGGAAACTTTCTTTAATCAGCACCTAAAAAAACAGCGTACAAGCTGGGTTACACAAGCTATTAAAAATAATCCTAACAAGGTGTAGTTTGGGAGAAAAGATGCATGGAGAAAGAAATAACAGCAGGACAAGTAATGAAAGCAAAATAAAACAGAGAAGACAAACTAAAACAACAAGAAGAAAAAACTGACATCGATTAAAGGCTCAATAAAGAGAGGCCAGCATGTATTTTATGTACATTTACTTAATAGATTTCACTTTTAAATAAATTTTTCTTGCATACAATGCCCTAGGCCTACATTGTTTCACATTCATACCAAAGTATGAACATCTATAATATAGTACTGTAGGCTATAGTGTTTAATGAGGGGACAAACTCTGAATTACAGGAGCTTGGGAGTGCTTGGGAGTCTATTAAGTCAGGCTTGTGATCAACAGGAGTATCTCATCTGTATCCCATGTATGTATTTTGTGTTTTCTTCTAACCTACTTGAATCATGCAGTTCCTTTTATGATATCAGTCATTACAAGATTCAAGTTGTCTGTGAACATCACAGTGGAGAGGTTACCACTGAGGGGGATGCTTATCACCAGATAGGCCTACTACCAAGTTGCCTATGGTTTAACAAAAATGGTATTGTAGGCTATATAAAAAGCTAAACACGACGACTACACACACATATTGGAAAAAAGCTACAATTTAAAGTGTGCTCATTGGAGTCTGGGAAAATAGGGCTGTACATATTTGTTTTTAAGGTGATAATTAATCTGACTCTCGGGGATCGTCGGATATGCTACCAACTGTCGGAATTAGCCACTAGCTATAGGCTATGCGCCTAAAAAACAGTTACTTCTTTTGTTCTTCTTCATACTACTAGTGTACTCCAGGGTTTTGGAAACGAGAGCAAAAACTGTCTCTGCCCAAGGGAGTAACAGGTGTGAAAAATCCCTGAAGACTTCAACATCAGGGCCGGGACAGCTAACGTGTTAGCGGCTAGTGTGTTAGCAGCTAATGTTAGCCAGGTGAGTTAACAACCTTTTTTGATGGATGGGGGTTTGCAGAGGTGAACATTTTTATTTATGTTTTGTAGGAAATGTTCTTTTATTCGAAGCCCAGGAGTCGATTTAAAAGAAAACGAAGTGAAGCTCCTCATGAAAGTTTAAAAGGAGTATTTAATAAAAGGATGCAGCAGTAGGTTTTACAAAAGTTTCACAGCTGTGGCTCAATAGCCCGGTACAAGCGTCCACAGGCCGCTGACTGAGTGGAGCTCATCAGTAGTTACTGACAGGCGGTCCGGAACAAACGAGAGCTCGATTTCACAATACAAACATGTTTTATAGAACCATCCCTTTCCGGCCATAAAATAAACAACTTCGAAATAACACGTGCTCCGGTCTCGTGCTCTAATTGGTTGTTAGCGGGGGGCTGGATCCTGTTGGCCGCTTGTCACATGGGGTTCTCCAGACTCTTCTATAGGCTGACGTCGTCGGGGGTGGGTCCTCTTATTACGTCACCGTCGCCATCTTGTTAGTGATGTCCTGAAGCTCTCACCTACGATATTCTATTATGCAATCCTTCTGATGTTTATCCGGTTATTAAACACGCAATAGTATCATTGCAGCACCAATGAGTGAGAGGTAGAGGCGGTGTGTTTAGTATGTAACTCCACCCGTCCTTCTCTCTCTACTCATATATACAATACAATATTAGCTATATGCTAACTGAGGCTAAAAACAACACACACAACGACAAATATGATCCGTCCTGAAACAGGGAATTATCTTTTAATGTTCTGTTTCAATATATTGATTATTTCTAACAGTTTTTACCTCTGACTGTTTGCTTTCATCTGTAATCTATAGTGTGACCATATTTTGATTTCCAAAAAAGAGGACACTCGGCCGGGCCTAGAGACACAAATTTAGACAGGCTTCTCAGAGATTAATGAACCTGCTTTATTATGCCTCAATGGTACAAAAAAAATGTATGTAATAAAATAAAATAAAATCTGTAACAGCCTGTAACAAAATGATAACTCTCTTTTCAAATAAATAAATAAAAAATATGAAATAATGTTCTAAACACCTCTTCTGTGTTAGAAAATCCAGCTTCAACAAAATATCCCTTTTCAATGTAATAAAATAAATAATAAAACAGTCTCACAAATATACTAACTCAACAAACAAAAAGGATATATACTTTTAATCCTTAGTTGTCTTCTTCATCCTGCTTTTCTTCTTCCTCCTCCTTGTCTGCCCATCCATATTTTGCTGTAGAGCTGATCTTTCCCAGCAGTTTTTGGTTGCTCAAAAAATAAGCATAAAAGTCTTTGCGAGAAGTGTCTTTTAAATTGTACTGCACTAATAGAATCCCCTTCAGTAACTCAACAGACAGCTGGTTCCTCTCCTTGGTCCACTGGCTTTGCATCAGTGAGAAAACCCTCTCAACATTTGCATTGTGAGAGGGAAGTGCAAAGACAAACTGTGCAATCTTAGCTCTGAGTAACATGCAATGCTTTTTGCCTTCTCAAAATATTTGGTCCACTTCTGGTGCACCTGCAGGCCACTGAACTCCTCATCACTGTTGCACCTTTCTGTGAATTTCATCAGATTGGTGACCTGGTCAAAACACTTCCATGGGAGTCATCCACTTCTCCAGATACTCCAGACATGCACTGTATAGGTCTTGCACATCAGCACAGAACTGGTCACAGCCCTTACCAAGTCCATCTTTGCGCTTTTGTGCCAGTAGTCCCTTAACTTTAAGGGACATGAAGTTGTTGCTCTTGTGTTGAATAAGAATGGTGTGGATATTGTTCAATATTTTCTTCACCTCCATAATGGACATGTTCTCATGTTCCATTTCTTGAATGTGGGTGTGGAACACAGACATGAGTGAGTGCATGTGCCAGAGGTAGATCTCAGCGAAGTCGTTTTCAAAAAACTTCTTGAGTACTATGGGTGGCTTTTGCTGGGACAGAAAATATGCCTTTAAAGCTGGAAACATCTGTATCATCCTCTCAATCCTTGGGAACAATGACAGCCATCTTGTCTTGCTGTGAGAGAGCATCTTTCTGTAATCAATCTCAACAAAATCACAGTACTCCTTCAGGCTCTCTCAGTGCGCACAGTGTAGATGTGGAAGTACTGGTAGATTTTGAACATGATATTCTCAAGGTCAACTTCTATTGTGTCTTCCCCATGATTAGCACAATTATTCAATATGTGTGCTGGGCAACCCACACCGATTAGAGTCTTGTTCTGCAGCAACTTCTTCAAATTTGCAAACACATTCTTTCCTGCTTCATCACGTTGGATTCCTCCAAAATATGTGTTGTCGCTAGTAAATGCAATACATTTTTCAGACAAATTGTTTTTTGCCAGTGTTTCAGTGAAATATTGTGCGATGGTTTCTGCTAGGTGTCTTTAACCTCAATCGATTTTATTTGCGCTCCACCCTTCTTCCAGTCAAAACACTGGATTATGATGGGGAATATTTTCACTGCTCCATGGTTACTCCCATCTGTAGAAACACCACAGTAGCCTACTGGATTTCTTTGAGTGCTTCAGCAGCGACTTCAACAGAGTGGGGCGCTATAACACCATTGACAATGGATTCGGTCTTAGTGCGAGCGCTACTAAACCTTTTAGCGATGTCAGAATCTGGAAATGCCTTTTTTTTTAGCAAGGTACTGGTGCAATCCATGGACCTGTAGCTGTTGTGGTGTTTCACAGTATGAAATGCCGTCGCACCTTCCGCTGCATTTACAGCATCCTCTGTTTTCCCAGGTCTAACAAAGAACTCAGTCAACTTTGCAGAAGAACTCTCACCTCGCACAGCTTTTTTATGTTTTTCGGTGTCCATGTGAGCTTTGAGATCTCCAGCACCTTTGTTAGACACTGAAACATATGTGCCAGCTTTGCACACGGTGCTCTTAGCTTCCCACTTGTCCCGACCGGGACGGTACGTGGACATTTTTATTATTTTTTTGCAGTTCATCTGTGAAGCTGCACTTTCGCTTCGGTATTTTGTGTTCAAAGCTGCTCCGCTGTCTGCTCTGCTCCCTCTGTGTGTGTGAGTCGCAGAGCCACAAGGCAGCCTCTCGGGAATTACGTCACGCAACAAAGTACCGTAGGATTCTGTGCAAAGCGCCAGTCAATTTAAGTACACGCTTAATGGTCCCATGAAAAACAGTGAAAACCGGACATTTTCATGAATTTATAACCCCCCCCCCGGAAAGAAGTGGACATGTCCGGGCAAAAGAGGACGTTTGCTCACCCTAGTTAATGTATGTTTCGCTTCATTGTGGATGTTCAATCTTGGGTTCATTGCAAGCTACAGTAGGCTACTTGACTTCTGTGGTCTGTTGGTTCTTGATAGTGCCATAAAATGCATACATCTGCCTTACATTTAACATCGTGTTGTTTCTGTATTTGTTTTTAAGCCCGGGACCTTTTCATTATCAATATTGCTTTGGACAACAGCTTAATGGAACTTTTTATTTAAGAGTACGTTTTTTGTGATTGAATACTTGAAGTAAAGGAATACTAGGAAAGTTTTGCTTTTCCTCCATTTTAACTGTGTAGACATAGGAGCTATGTAGTGTAAAAGAAACATAACTTTAAGAACACAGCCGTATAAACAAGGGTATGCCCAACTTCACAGCAATAAAAACCCCAAACATCAACACACATGGTAATGATCCCTAAGCTTGTGAAAATAGGACCGTTTTTAGTTTGCTTTTGAATGTGGGCACAGTTGTGGTCGACCTCCAGTTGTGAGGCATGCATTATCAATTAAGGTGTATAAATGACTTTTAACGGTGTGTTCATTGCTGGGTCTGATTTGGATGCTTGCTCGAATAAAGTCCACTCTATACTTACCTGGGCAGGTGGTATGTTTCAGGATGAAATGAGTGGGCAGCTTGCTGTGAGGCTGCTGTTTTAATGTTCCTGGTGTTCGTTTGCTACAGTTTAATTTAGTTTTATTGCCATGCCCCGGTTCCATTTTTGCATGTTTCAGTAAAGTTTTTGTTAATGAAAGCTGCGTTTTTTTGCACTACTTCTGCTTCATCGACCTTGATCTTCTTTTTAAAGCTTTCCAGTGCCTAACAGCCATGTAATTTACCCTTTATATGCGCTTGAAGGAAGAGCCATATTTTAGTTTAGTTTGAAACATAATGGACACTTAAGACATGATTCACACATCCAGTGACCATGATCTACATGTAGCTAGCTGGTGTATATCAACAGCACATTGTATTCCTTATGCTACAATGCCTAGTCCTTCCTTTCAATGCAGGACGCTCAGCAGTGTGCAGAAGGCCTTGAGATACAATAAGTATAAGAATAAGTAATAAGTAAGAATGTTGCATTTGTCGATTATTGTCACCCATTCGCAGTGCAGAGATCCTTCGTCAAATTAAAGTTACAGGTTGCTTTTTAAGAAGTTACCTGCAAGGAGATAACACTCCATTAACATTTTACGCAGGGGAGCTAATTATATTTCAGAAACAGGGCTTTTATCCACCAGCCAAAACACAAAGTGATGACATTTAGACAATTACTTTCTGTTGCCGCTGGCTCAGGCTAAGAAATATTGTGGGAATTAAAAGTCCATCCCAGATGATAGCCTGCTGTAGGTATAAAGGAAATAATAATGAAATAATGCGATTTGATACAAAAGATATCCACTTATTAAGAAACAACAGTTTTGATTGGTTAATTAATAAGAAACTGCTACCGGTGTGATTTGTAGGGACAGCTTTGGTGGCCCCTTCAGCACTTTTCTTTCTAATATATTTTCAGATCACTGTCACAAAGACAGCTTGACAGTCATTCGTACACCCTTCAGACAGAGACTTGAAACTGTATCAAACATAAAAGTACCAATGTCATTTTATGATGATTATATATGTGCATATATTTTAATCGCAACAGTTGATATCTTACTTTGTGTCATGAGATTTAACCGTATCTGTCCTTCTTCGTGGCTTAACTAAGCTTAATGGTATCTTAGTAGGGCATTTTTCATTTGTCTTGCAATTATAGTCCAATACAAGGCGTCTTACCCACTGGTGTCTGTGCGTGTGATCAAGCTTTGGGAGACAGATGGTCTTCACCGACGCTTTGTTTAACTGATTTGATATCTTCAAATTGTTGGGAGACGGTTTGGAACATGCTGACCTAGATTTTGGATATAGTTGAATGGCATGTACAGAATGTTTTTTTATATTAAAATAATTATATTTTCTGAACTAAGCAGACGGTATAGTCAAGCCTACAATTTTAGGGATTTAGTCAAATAAATATTAGGCTATATTACATATTAGATGATCTTTATATTGCCTAATGCTTTATGAGGTAGATTTGTGACCCATTTAAAAACAACTAGAACAAAAAGACTTGGCTGGCTGGAATAGACCGGACATTGATGGGTAAACTTCTCCGCAGACTGGACTAACGCAAGCAGTGCTGCCAATGTTTAGAGAACGCTCAGCTCATTGTGTTGTAATTCGTCAATATCATTAAACACATTATGTGACATAACAAAACATGTGCCCTGAGTTGGCTCGTCAGGCAACAAAGAAATGGCAAAAGTTGGATAGTCCTAGTCTGTGAACATGCCCCATAGGCTGCTTTGGTTGTGATCTACTGTGTCACACAACATGGGATAAAACGAGAAGTCTTCATCCATGAAGCTCATATTCCCTTGCGCAGATCAAATCAGGCCATTATCCTGCTGGTATCATGGAGTCTGGGGAGGCTCTAAGTGACTGTGATAAAACTGTAAACAAAAGTAAACCAGGCTGTAACTCATTATCAGGATAGAGGCTCCTGCATCTGCCTCTTGATAACATCACAGATTAAAGACATCACCACTCAGGGTTTAATCTTTGGCAGACAGTTGTAGATTTTACAGGAGAACTTTATCACCACGTGGTTTCCTGTCACAGAATTTCATTATTATTGGTTTCAATGGAGAGTTTTAGTATCGCATCAAAATGCTGTTTCAGGGGCCTTTTTCACACTGCCAAAAAACATATCTTGGGGAAACACTGAAATGCTATTATGTACTTATTATATTGGCCAATCGCCTAAAATGGGAAATGGCAATGGATTTTGGCATCATTGCAGGGATTCGGGCATGATTATCATTTTGGCATCAACCACGGTTGGCAGCACGAGTGAATCATTTTCCCTCTTGCGATTGTGTGTCTGCAACAAGGAAATCCATGATTTGTGTGAGGCGAATACCTCTGAAATCAACTCTCCTGCTCTCCTCTGTCTTTTCTGCCCCTGTCTTGGTTTCTCATTGTCTATCTCTGGTTGTCTGAATGAGGGCAGTGTATAGAGGTGGATATCTAACATGGCAGTAAGTAAGGGGAAGACTTCTGAAACACACACACACAGCTTTGTCCCCAATTGGAAACTAAATGACGGGAGTACTTCATTCTATTGCAGTGGTTTGAGCTAAAAGCTAATGTCGATTAGCCGTGAGCATGCTGATGTTTAACATGTATTAAGTTTACAATATCTACCAAGTCAGTGAAGGCTGTTACCATCGTATGTTTGCCAATTAGCACTAAACACGCCGCTGAGGTCGATGGTAATGGCATTAGTTTAGAAGGTATTGGAATCACTGTTGACCCAACTAAGATGCTAGATGTTTGAATGGAAAGTTTGAATGGCCGTACCAAGTTCTGTACAATGCCAAAACATCTCAAAGTGGCACTAGAGAAAGGGTCAGGGGGTCACCATAGTGATTTCATCCTGTTGGCACCATGGACATACTGTATGTTGAAAACCAACTATTTCTGTCAGGGTGAAAAAAGGTGATGGACCAATCGTCAGATATGTCACGAACATAGCTATCATGGAGCCATGCCCTACCATGATACCAAATGAGACCTGAAACGGGAGACAGGTAAAATACATGTCAATAGGTCGAAAAAGGTCAAATATGTCCGTACAAAGACGATGGATTAAATGTGACATCTAAGTCAACTGAGCCACAAACACAGCAGCCATGTGGGCAGCGCATCAGCGGCTGGCAGGTCTAACAAGTAAATTTGGATTGGAGCTTTTTCTGTGTGAAATCAATTTCAACACCTTTCAAAGATGTTTGTGTGTGTGTGTGTGTGTGTGTGTGTGTGTGTGTGTGTGTGTGTGTGTGTGTGTGTGTGTGTGTGTGTGTGTGTGTGTGTGTGTGTGTATGTGCGCGCATGCATGCACCATGTGGGTGTCAGGAATCTGCGGAGGTTATTACGACCTACACACACAGGTGTCAGATCCTGGGGTTTGTGATGGCAGTCCTCAGTAATAGAATCTGAAGAGACAGAGACACAGAGATTTAACGCCTTCGTTCTCTGGTGCTTTATAAAACCTGGAATTACATTTTGACCAAAGAATGGCCTTTTTAAAAAATGGTGTCTCCTGTAGAGTCTGTTCCTTTTTCTCCCCATTCTTCGATTTGAGTTCCTCTTCAGGAATGATAACGTCTTCAGTCCTGCATCTAACACCTATTTGTACAATGGAGGCAGCCTTAGCCTCTGCACCCCGTCTGCCATTATGTTCTTCTTTTAAGTTACCTTGGGAATATGATAACCAAGTATACCTTTTATTTGTTACTATGATAAATAACGACGAAACAAAACCATCTGAATACTGAGAGCAAATCTCAAAGGTGTAGTGCACTCTGTTTTGGTACAGTAACATCTGATGTTACATGTCCTTGTGTCATTTCTGACATGACCTAGTGACACTACCTACATTGCTCGATTCCGGCTGCAAAAACTAAAAAGGTATGTTTCTATTTGAAAACCATTACATATTTTGGCTAGTACATTTTTTAAAGAACATTTTCTTGCCATTGGAACTTGATGTGGATTGACTAGTCCTTCAATAATATTAACGGTTGTTCCTAGCTTAAAGCAATCCTGGTAGAGATTATGTGCCATGGTCAGGATCATAAATTCAGGCATTCAGCTAAAAGTTGGTCTCCTTCGTGTGCACCACCATGGAGGGCCTTGATGCAACTGCTAACATGGCTTTGGCATGGCTGGTCACCTGTGCATCAAACAGAGAACCCTAATTATGTTTTCAAAGGAAGTGGCACAGTGGTTAGTTCCCCCACCTCCCAGTAGGCTTTGCATGTTATTTTCATGCTTATATGAGCCTTCACGTCCTCCTACCACTCCTGCTCCGAGCACAAGCTGTTCAGGTGGGTGTGAGACAGCAGGTTCTAAATTGCCATGAATGTTTGGTAGTGGTTGTGGAGCTCCTGTGCTCGTCCTGTTATGGACTGGGAGCCTTTCATGGTGTTTGTGTGCGTTTTGTCCAGTGTATGGAGGGACAGACTCCACTGATATGCAACTAGGTGTAGAAAATGAATAAATGGATTTACAGACGCCAGAGCTACTTTCATCTGTCCTGTATCTGTCCGACAGTGATGAAATGAGAAGGCATATTGTCAAATGATTCTTATTTTATTCCTTTCTGCACTGTTTGACAGCAGTCAATACGTTTTTGCCACTTACAGTTACACACTGTTGAGCCTGTCAGCAGCAGGTAGCTAGAGTGGGAGGGATTATCATCTGATATAGTTCACTGAGTTGGATTCAGCTTTGCAAAAGCTTGGAGTCAAACTGAAATGGTGCACAGTGAAAATGATTTTTCTAAGATCAAGGGTTTCATTTCAACTTTGGGACACAAACTTGTGATCAGAGGAGAGTTTTTGTTCCATGTGAACCCAAAGAAAGATCATAAAAAAAAAGATCTTTGGCTAACTGATCTACGGTATCAAAATATTGATAAGAATATGAAGTATGTTAATATGTTGTGATCAGAATACACACAATAATTAAAAGCAAAGGGAGTCTATGGTCGAATCAAGTCATAAATGAGTTAGTTATTAAGTAAATAATGCTGTTCTCTATGTCAACCACAATCCAGTTGGAAGTGTATTTTTTTTCAGCTCCACAGCTGGTGATAAATGAATACCTGTGTGTTATACTGTGCGTAGAGGCCTCTGTAGCTACCCCATAATAATTTGAATTTATAATGGCATGCTTATCAAATTTGGATCAGTTATGCTGTTTAATTGAATATTGACAGCTCAATGTACTAATTTCCAGTCTTTGCTTGGATTTATTTGAGTAAAATCCACATATTTTCTATGAATACTATAAGAAAATAATACAAAAACCAGTATAACACTGTGGGGTGCTGAAAATGGCACTGTGTACCGGCAATCTTTCAGCTGTCAGTGCTAGTAGCTACAGTTGATACCAAACAAAACAACAATATATCCCACCGACTCGAGTATCAAAAATATATATGGCAGATATTTGAGCTGCAACAGGCGGTAGCAACCATAACACACATTTTATACCTGCTCTACTGGAGTGTGTTGTTCAAACTTGTGGCTGCATGAGCAACTACCAGAATCCCCCTCTTAGCTCAACAAATATTATCAATTCAGTATGCCAATACAGCGAGTAAAATATGCTGACGAGGGGGAGGGGGGGGGAGATTATAAGGTGAAGGAAGAATAGAAAGAGGTGCATGAACACACACAGAAGGAGATGAAGCATGTTTGGCTCTTGGTGCTCTAGTAACTAAAGCAGCTGTCAGTATCACCTGATGTACACTACACACACACACACACACACACACACACACACACACACACACACACACACACACACACACACACACACACTGAAACACAACATCTCTTTAATTATTGTGGCTCCCTGAGCATAATGATAATGCTCCTCTTGCTGGTTCATGCCTTTGATTTGAAACTAGGACATAAGACACACAGAGAAACAAAAACAAACATAATGCTAACAGAACCCACATGTTTTAATCCATCTCTGTTGTGTAGGATGGTGTGCGGGTGTGAAATCACCATACCTGGAATATAGGCTATAGGTTTTGGTCCTTTCATTTTCTTAGAAAACTCTTTGCAACAAAGCGGCACTGTTTAAAGGGTATAACGAGCTAACGTTTATCAGGATTCAACGCTACTGCAAAGAATAAACCACTAAGAAACGTATAGTTGAATTTAAACCTCTATGCAAATGTCTATCAAAACGGTTTTGTCTTTTAATGGCTGAGATGATTATCATCATTCAATTGAATTATTGCCTGGACCTTCACTTTACTCTAAATTACATCTGCCCAAATGCAATTACTGCAGTACATTTTAAATATATGGGTTTTGTATTTAAATCTGAGCACTGTGCCTTTTGGCCAGAATCTATGCGGTTGAACAAGGCAGTGTATGTGTTTGCAATATTTTGAGCCCCCCACTCCAGAAAGAAAAACAACAATGTGGCTCTTTTTTTCTACAATTTCAAGGCCGGAGCACTCAAATCAAACACAACCCATACACATTCAATACACGCTTTACAACACGTTTCAATTATGCTCAGGCCCGCTGAGCATGTAGCTTAGTACTGAGGTTGAAATGTCCGAACATAGCCAAGGACTTGCTCTGTACAATTTTATTGCAGCTTTTTGAGGTCTTCCGCTCTTTGTGTATATGAAAGAAAAGCGAATAACGGGTACGGTTGAGTGCATAGCTGACCCTCATAATACTAGAGAGAGCAGAAAAGTGTTTGTTTGTGTGTGTCCGTGTGTGTGTGTGTGTGTGTGTGAGTGTGTTTGTGTGTGGAGGGGTTGTGTGGTTCTTGACAATGATTTGCCATGACAGGGAAGGTGTACGGGCCTGCTGCCAGGAGCAACAGTCTCCTGCTACCACACACGCACACACACACACACACACACACACACACACACACACACACACACACACACACACACACACACACACACACACACACACACACACACACACACACACACACACACACACACACACACACACACACACTAAATATAGTATGTAGAGTTCCATCACATCTTCAATACACAAACATGTCTTGGTCTTTATGTTAAAACTGACCTTACTCTGTGAGTGTGCTGTTATTTTTTCACAATGGATGCTCGTTCTCTCCCTCTTTGTCTTTCTCTCTTCCTTTAATTTCTCTGTGTCTATTTTTCCTGAAGGTTAATGTTATTATTTGATTAATTACATTTTCTATAATGTTAGCATGGCGTTTTCTTTCAGATGAGGCCTCTGCTATAAAACACGTATTTTCTGCCCCTGGTAGTAAGTGTGAAGTATCTGGTATTTTGGGATTATTAATTATTATTATTATTATTATTAATAACTACGGCAGACCTGGGTTGTTGTTTGAGTTGTTTTTGCATTTGCACGGTGAAGTATTTTGCTTTTTCTAAGAAGCCCATTTAATTAATTGGGTTAGATAAACATAGATATTATTTAAATGATGTTTAAAAAAACATTCTAATACTTTTGGCCATACAACCCACTTCTATAAAGCAGGTGTGCAATTCTATAGTTAGCTTTCATTTTAAAGTATCATAAAAATCAAAGACAAACCAGACCAGAGCAATATATTTAAGTTATTCACGGATCTGACCTGCTTCTGCTAAGGTGAACTTGAGTATATCTGAAAGATCTTAGAAGTTTTGGATGCAGAGAGAAAAATGTGGACAGCAACAGGTTAAAATGTTCAAAGGAAATAAATTGATTTAATATTGTGAGAAAAAGCAGATCAGAGAGAGGGGAGACAACCCAGAGGCTTTTATCTCAAATGTTGTAATTTCTTGTTTTTTATTGGTTAGATTCAAAGAGGTGTAAGATTAAAGAGAGGAAAGAGACAGAATGACATTGACCATGAAAGAGCCTCAAAACGTAAGCTTTGTTAATACATGAAGCGCACCTCAATGATTCACCAAGCGTGTACTGAAGGCTGAAACATAATGCAGTGAGTGACAGCACAGTGTTGCACAGTCCTTCTCATTACTCTGCTACTGGGCACTTTGATCCTCAGGACCTATGGGGCTAGAGTCCTCTCCTCTAATTGTAAGGTCACAACCACTGTACTCTCAAGCATGCATATTTAACACACCTCCATGCAGCTGTAACAGCTCTCTGCTGGACTCACTTTACAAATAAAAGAGGCTTGATTTGATCCGAGGGAATGTTGACCTCTAATACTCTTCTTACTGAACCAGTCTGCCACCATTCTCACAAAAGTGACTTCAAGACAATTACAGTCATAATGTTTCCTGAACTTAAATCACAGGTTGGTCTGTGTGTTTCTTTAAGTAGTGTACCAATGTTTTATCTTAAATATGATCTTATGTTTTTTTATTGGGGGGGGGGGGGGGCATCATGAAGGAATTATGCTTAGGGCACCAAAATGGCTAGCAGCGGCACTGAATATGATCTTAAAAAATGGACAATTACAGTGTAAGCTATTCATGTTGTTGATCATTTGAGATGTTTCAGATCAGTGTTACCCTACGTGGTTTCATTGTGTAATTCAACTTACTTACTTCAACCACTGATATTTGTTTACCAGGTATCTAAAGTACAATAGGGAGGACACTTGTCACTTGTGGAGCAATGGACTGGGGCGATAGAGAGCCCACTGAGGGAGATGAGTGATTGATGATAGGAGAGGATGGTGAGTTCAAGGCGTCTGACACTGAGACTGCTGATGGTATGCCGTCCCCTGGCAGTGTTGGGGGCAGTGGGTTCTTTCAACCTTGATGGCTGAATTTCTACCTCACCTTCTGCAAACAGTTTTGGTAACTATAATTAACCTGATTGCAAATGAGAAAATGTATTTAGGTATTGGTATTTGTGTATGACTTGTCATGCATTTGTAGAAATCACTGTAAAAGGATGTTGTCCTTATGACAGTGGTGCCAGATCTCATAGGGAAAACATTGGTGCACTTGTTGAATGGTTTAAGATAAATACATATAATGTTGCCCAACCTCCTCGGTAGACTCTTATTATCACATGCTCATGTGTTTTGGATGTTTTTTTTTAAATGTTATAATATCTTTATGACATTGTTCAAATACAACACAAAACAGAACAGCTCAGACATGACATGATGAGTAAGGTGCATAGATAAGAATAAGAAATACAAAACACTGAACAATACAGCGATCCCAAACTCTACCATTCGAGGGATAGAGGCAACAACAGAATGAAGTTACATAGTAATAATTATTAAAAATAAATACAGATGAATGTATACAGGGGTAACAAGCTTACAGAATGAAGGAGGAAACCATAATATGGAGGATGACAGTGTTGGTCCAAAATAGTCCAATATAAGGGAACCAAACTTTCTGGAAAGCGTCCGCTAAAGAGTGAAGCATACATGAGATGTATTCGGTGTGGATGTTAAATATTTATAATCAATGTCACAGGTAATTGTATAAATGAGAGCGCTGTGCATGTTTTACTCTAAAATGAGGTGGAGTAGAAGTGAAAACTGGCCTAAAGTACTCAGAATGTACCTGCCTACAGTAATTGAGAACATACCAAGTTACATTCACCACTAAAGGCTGTAGAAACATTTCTGGAGTACCTGAAAATTATGCATGGTATTAAAATCAAGAAATGAATGAATGCTCCAGATTTTTGGCTGTGCTGCTTGCAGCTGATGGCTTCTGAGCCACGGTGCAATTTGAATTTGAAGTGGTTGATTACGATGTGGCTTTTTCCTCTGAATCTGCCCCTTAGCCTGAGGAGGTGCAGACACCTGTTCCCCGTGCCTCGGAAGCTCAACGCAAAAAGTCAGGAGGAACATGTGATGCATGGAGCAGACAGGTGAGGCCAACCCGGTGTGCTGCCTTCACAAAATAATAATCTCAGGGAGACAGCTGGCCAGCCACACATCAAATCAAAAATGAAAATTGCCAGCAGACTCGACAGCTTCTTTTGTCTGTGTGACTTCGGCATGTTGACACACATCGGGGACTGCACTGTTTCTAAGGAGCTCAAAATTCCTCTGCATGCTGTTTGTGAGGAAATCAGGTTCAGTATTTGTGACGCATAAGAATGCATTCTGCAGCACAGATGAGCAAAAGCATAAACAAGTTGTTCATGTTTTAATGATACACTCTCTCCATCTTTCTACCTTCCTTTCTCTGTGTCTTCTGACAGCTGCGGCCTCTCTTCTTTTATCCCAGGTTTTCTCAGCCAACCAAAGTCAGTGAAGCAACTGTTGGGGCTCCTGCTTGTTGGCACCTTGCCAGTTCCACCACTTCTAGCTCTGAATTGTTTTTTTATATGTCTATGTTTGGTGTGTGTGACAAACAGAAAGAGAGAAATGAAAGAGTGAGCTCGTGCACACGATAAAGAGAGGGCAGGAGACGTGCAAAGTGTTGATGTGAGTATGTCTGGCTGTCTGGGTGGGTGTGCCTGTGAAGCCGCAAAATCATTTAAATTGGGAAAGGAATGCAGGAATGCTCGCTAGTGATTCTGATCGGAGCCAAATTTGTCTGTCAGAAAAGTCCCCAACCAGCCTCCTTGCAATTTCACAGTGATTGGAGAAGGAGTGAAAAAAGGAGAGGGAGGAGAGACTGACAAAGAGAAGAAATTGAGGAAGAAAGGAGAGTAGAAATGAATAGAAAGCAGAGAGATCTGGGTTATAGGGACGTAGCGATGGAGACAGAGGATGCTAATAATGACTGTATTTCGTTAGTTATTTAGTAATTCAGCCGTGGGTGAGAATAACAGTGTTGTCAGATGAGTCTTCCACCTTTTTTAAATAACTCAGCTTTCCAGGAATCAGCAACTGAAGTTAAAATCACACATCATTGTCTCCTTCACAGATTCTATTCAAACTACCACCATTTCTAAGCTGCGCTATTTGAGTCATTTTCTCCGCTCAATCTCTCCCGCTTCCACAGAGGGCAGTGTAACACTGGCTTAGACAGATGAGTCACATTCATAAATGTGAGCAATTTCAGTCATCCTAACTTTCATGTCTGTGAGGTGATAGGAAGACGATGGCTTGCACATCCTTCTGTATATATTTTTTAAAGACAACAAAATCCTGTATGACCCCTCCCACCTTGGCCCTGAGAGAAAAGCAGATTCTCTTTTGTTTGTTTGTCTTTTTTCAGTCCAGAAGGTGATTACACAGTGCTGTCACAAACAATGCCTCCGGATTTGATGCATGTAAGGGCTCACAGTGTCCCAGCAGAGTGGCATTAGGGCTGCAGAGTGGAATGGCAACTAGGTGCAGTGTGCCTGGACCAGAGATCCAGGGTTTAAGTCCCCGTGTTGACAAGCATCCGCCCTGCTGAAGCCTCCAACAGCCAGACTGTGAGTCACTACGAGCTCCAGGGGAGCTGCTGTGTAGTGCAGCTACCTGACTTCCCTGCAGAGCGAGAGGCATGTTTCCCTGCAATGCATCACTTAATATCACTAGAAATATACCAGATGTGAACAATAAGCTTACCTCCTTGTTAAAATTTGTCATTTTCCACAGCCTTTAAGTTTACAGAATTTATTTTCAGCATGTGTGGATAAAACCCACAGGTGGTTTATCACAAATATCTGGCATATAAAGAAAACTTGTGCAGGAACAGGATTAATAATTACAGCATGGATCTAATCTACTCTCATTCAGCTACAACTTTAACTAATAACCCAGCTAGAAAGTTCTTACAGATGGAGCTACAGGACATGTAAAGGCAGCCCAACCTCTTTATATAGATTTCTCCTCTCTTGATACTGTTCACATATTTGTCTCACTTCATTTGTATTGCACAGGAAAACATCCCAGTGGTAGGATGAGGGCACAGCAGAGGATCATTTGGATCATTTAGTCTTGATCTGACACCAGTCTGAGGGGAAATCCTAACCAGAATTTAGACTAGTCCAATGGTCAGCAAAGATTATTTGGGTTGACAAATCCAATCTGTAGCGCTCCGATCGATGAGCACACACCTGGCCGCTGTGTTGACTATGTCCATTTTCTGATTGGTGTGAGAGCTCCTGTGAGAGGTGTTGACATGGTTGACGGATCGGGAATAAGCAGGGTTTCTTGTGTTTGAATAAGGTGAGTGACATCCAGCTGTGAGGTTGTTTCGACACAAAAATGATTTATTGATGATCAATTTAAAAATGAGCACCGATTTTAGAATCCCAAGGTAAAAAGCTACCCAACTTTTTGCTTTTCTCTCTCTTCTCCTCTCCTGCTTGTTTCCATCTTCCTCCCTACTTCCCCTTTTGCCTCTAAAACCTTTTTCTCCCCCCTGTATTTTTCTCTCTCTCTTCACTCTCAACTTCATTTCCCTCCCTCTCTGCAATACCTTCACCTGCCTTACCTTCCTCCTATAGCTGTCCCCTTCACAGTGAGCGAAAGAAATGATCATCTGTGTTGCAACAGCGAAACAATCTTGCATAATAACACCCTGCTTGTTTCTCCTCTGTCACTCTGTCCTTTCCTCTCTCACCTCCTTCCCTTGGCCTTGTTGCTCATATCCCTCCTCTCATAGGCACATGTCTCCTCCCCTCTCTTCTAGGCAGAAAATCAGCAGTAATCAATACCACCATCAGTGTAATTGCCAGCATTTGGCCCCACAATGCAAATTAGGAGTATAATATGTGTATGTACATGTGAGGATCAGAGCAGTGTTTTAAAAAGTGGCTGTGTCAGTGCACACCCACAAAATGTCTCTGCTCCTACTTTATCTCATTGTTTGAAGAGCGCTGCTTTAATTAGGACAGGTCTCTCTCTCTGTGTGTGTGTGTGTGTGTGTGTGTGTGTGTGTGTGTGTGTGTGTGTTTTTTTTTCAAAAGTGAGAAACAGTGCGAGTGTACGGGTATGTTACCACACTGCCCCCATGTGGAGGACTATAGAAGAGCACATATTCTACAGTCTTGTTTCTCCACACACCCACACACTCCAATGACACGGTGTTATATTTGGAAACACAATTTCATGCTATCAGTACTGGCTAGCTATTCCATTTAGATAGCAGCCGTCTATATGTGTGTGTGTGTGTGTGTGTGTGTGTGTGCTAATGATGGTGCGTGTGGCTGATGTGTCTCTATGTATGCATCTGTTAGTGTGTCTGAGAGCACAGGCCATCTGAGCATTTCATAGAGGAGTCTTTTTTTTTCTTCCAAAATGTATAAAAATAAAAGTACGTTGTCATGGTAACGTTTGGATGCTCAGTAATTATGTTGATTAAAAATGTGAAAATTAATTAAAAAGTCAGGAAAATGATCTGGGAGCAGATGATCAGAGAAACATCAAAAACATGATTCAGATCTCTTTCCTTCCCTCCCCCTGCTCTCTCTAATACACACAAGTTTGATCCTCCAGTCGCACTTCAGAAGTCCTTTAATGCCACGCAACACTGAATTATCTACGTCCATCTCTCACACACTTTGTCTATAGTTCTTCCTTTCACACTCATTTCGTGACTTCATTAGATTTGTCTCCATGTCCAAAAAAACATACAACAGCAGCAAGGGCAAAAATAACCTACATTCAGCTTCTAACACTCTAACAGCACCCCTCTTTCATTCATTAATCAGCTCATTCTCAACTCGTTAACAAGCTCGACTTGTATCATAGCACCAGAGCAGACACATCAGCAGCACAAGTAACACACACCAGCAATGTCGCAGCTCTCCATTACTCCAGTTCTCTGACAATCCTTCTTTCTCTCTGACAGAATGAATAAACAGGCTCTGCAAAGTGTAATCTCTTTCTTTTATTAGCAACAGCAAACACAAAAACAATGAAGTTTCCCTCCCCCCCCCCCCCCCCTCCTTCCTCTCCGTCTGCTCCTCTCCTCTCATCAGCTTTAATGAACCACAAATCTCATCAGCCATCTTTTCATCAGCTCTGCCATCACTACTTCCTGCACTTTAAACCTGGCTGAATAATTATCGCATGGCTGTTGGCTAATGACCACGAGGATTGTACATAATGGATATTTATCTGTAGGGAAGAAAACAAGTAGATGTTCTGAAGAAAGTATGTGTAATGGAAATGTTGTTGTGAAAGTCTTCAGTGTTGGTGTGACTGTGCTGCTCCTCGGCTCTGGTTTACTCAGTAGTGATTCACTGCCAGCTGATCTTCAGCGTGTTCAGTATATCTCACCATGGTGATGTCACGGAGGACATTGTTATATATTTGCAGTCATCAGTTGAGAGAGGTTGGAGCATAATGTACACTCTGACTTATATCTCTCTGTACCTGTGTAAACAAGTCATTTGTGACAGTTATTATTATGTCTTAAGGAAGGTACGAACTAAATAGTGTCAACATTCATCTCGTTGGATGTAGCAGTGACTTGGAGCTCGGGTGCCAGTGATGATTTGTGCATCAAAATCCTGCAAGAAGGATTATGGGCGAGAGATTTTTCTGAATCAGTTTCCTGACTGAGACCGAGCCAAACCATTGATCGAATGCGAAGCAGGGCCACGACTTGTCTTGGCCCAGTCTTCAAAGGGTGGTGGTAGTGGTGGGAAGGGAGTGTGAGAGGGGAATAAAAAAATGATACCAAGAGCCTTATAATGCACAATGTGTTGCAAGACACAGAAAAATGCCAGCATGATTGAATCATTTATTTTCAGCAGGATACTGATGAGGTCCTTTTGAAGCTTTTCCTTATCATGTTGTTGTAGTGTAGCTGTAGTGGTGAAGCTTTCTGAGCAGACGTGTCCATGGTGCGGACCAACAACTTACTACATAATGTGTCTGTTCACCATAGTCTATGCATGAACATTTATCAGTTCTTAGCCAAATCAAAATGAAATGTTTAGTTGTTTTGTTTGCCGACAGGGCTTCCTGCTTCATTTACATTCTTTAAAAACACATTGCTGGTTGATGTGGCCAGGGAAAGGAAAGTTTGGGGCTCTCTGCTGGAGCTGTTACCTCCGTGACCCTGACGGAAAAGCGGGAGAAGATGGATGGATGGAAAAACACATTTCCAACAAGAATTTAAAGAAATTCCAACTTTATTCAAGTTTCATTTCAGTTTAATTCAATCAATTTAGTCATTTCAAATCAAGTCCTGATGTGATGTTTTTTAAAATGTTATGATTTCAGCCTTTCTGTTTTCTTACAGGGATATCACAGTAGTACATTTTTTTTTTTTTTGCTTTAACAGTAATTATTTCTTTAGCTATCAGGGTTTTTTCAGGGTAATTCAACAAGTGTGTTGGCTTTCATTTGAAGCTTTGAATATTAGTCCAGACAGACTGAATTTGTTTACATGTGCACCGGTGTGTGAATATATGTCTTCCTTCTTTATGGTCGTCATGCTTTCTACTTCCTCCTGGTAGGAGTGGGACTCTTCACTCCTCTTCCAGCTTTAGGAGGGGCGGGGCTAGGACTGGAGGGGGCGGGGCTTGGAGGAGGCTGGGCTACCTTGGGCTGCGGGATCTCAATGGGGAGTTTAGGAGGGATCATTGTTTTAGGGGTCAGAGTTGGTTTGGCCTCGGGCATTTTCTCTCCATGACGGTACACACTGACCTGTAGGGAGAGAGAGAAATGATGCTAGTAATATTTAAACATTCGGCATACATGGATTTGCTCTACTGAATGAACTTAGAAAGTCTGAAACGGCTTCACCTTTCATGCATTGCACCATATTTTAATACACAATGTTGCGCCATAAGTCAATAATATTCTTGGACATGATTTTTTTCCTGTAAACAAAAGTGTGAGATTAAAATATCTATCCTGTTGAGTCCTGATGAAAAGACAAGATTTGTGCCACAGATGGTCGGTATATCCAGTCGTTTGTGTTACACAGCAGAGACACTCACCACTATGTCCACAGACTCCCCTCCATATTTGTTCTGGACAATCATGGTATATTTGCCAGAGTCCTCCATGGTAACACCTTTGATCGTCAGACTGGCAAACCTGCCCTGGTCTATGGAGACCACGTACTGAAATACAAAATCAAAGGTTAAAGAAATGAGGAAGCCAGCATGAGTTCAGCTTGGTTTTTAAATGCCCATCCCTTTCAGTTTGGTTTGAAATCTATTTATGTTTCTGTCGGCAGCAGCTTTGATTACAACCTCGCTATGGCAAAAGCTGCTAGAAGGGATGGTGGAGATGAGGACTAATGATCTATTTCAGTCTGTTGTCTATTATAACCTGCTTAACCCCGCTGGCTTAACCAGAATATGATGTATTAAATAACAATACAAACATATTCCATCCGTACTTGTTGAGACCACAATCTATTGATTTTTACAAGCCTTCCGAGTTCAAGTACACTTGTGTCGTTGTTCTTCAGACACTTGAGATTAATTAGTAGATTACTTGAATTATTCTGTCTTTCACCATGTGAGCAGTGCGGGTGAGAATAGAGTATTTAATTTCCCTCTCTCCAACAGCACCTGCCCATTCTATTGCAAGGTCTGGGCCTTTTTATGGATTGAATCAGACAAATTACATTCAAGAGAAACACTAGCCTTTAAAGGTGAGAAATTAAAAGCTCTACTGGCATAATCTTATAGACCTAAAAAAGATGTTTTCAAATTGATGGCCTTTTCTAATCAAAGTGTTATATATAATTAGATTACTGCCTTTAATTTATTAGACAAATGTAGACTCATCTCTGAGTTGCTAGTCCCTCTTTTGGGATAGGTAAAAAGAATAGTGGTTTTGTGACAGACTGATCCAACACACCTATATTTAAACATGTATAGTTTTACAGTTACACCTCTTCCTGCTCTGAATTTCAGTGCAGTGTTCTCTGGATTCCTGTTTGTTTTTCTGTTAATATCTTCAGTATCCTCTGTGGTAATGAGGTAGCGGGGATGCACTCTCGAGGTTTAGAAAAGACATCACCAAGGACATCAGTTCTTGTTTTAGACAGATTATTAGCAGGTGAGGGAATGGATAAAGAGGAGGGCAAACTTCAACACATATTCCACCTGGACCATAGTTTCTCAAACTTAAATCTTCAAAGTTGCGAGGAGCTGCAGGATGCTTATGCTGTTGAAAGAGCCTCCATCGACAGGGATAGGCTGTACACTCATACTGGTTAGCAAGTAGGTCAATGAGTTATGAGAGGCAGATTTGTTCCTTTCCAGTTCCAGAAGTGAGCTGATAATGCTGACCGCCCCTAAAGCATGCCGACCCCTCTAGTGAGGGATTGTATCTGGTGCTGAAGTCTCCCCAAAAGCAAGCAGAAGCCCTGTGTTTCCCCTCACTATGAACAGCATTGTAACATTTTGACAGTACCGTGCTTTAGGAGGATGATAAACATAACTATCGGATGAGTGCGCAAAATATTGAAACAGAGTAAGGGGAGAAAACAACAGAACCAGTTATGGCATAGAGTGTGGAAACCCCATCGTAACTAGACAAGAGAGACTGTTGTGGCTATGAATCCTATGAAGGAAAAGGCTGGCTGGGTTTTTTGTGGGGATTAAACATCTTCAATAAGTGGCAATAGCGAGTGGCAGGAATGAAACAAAGAAAAGATGGAGGCCCTGTTAGAGGCTTCTTTCTGTGCCTCTGAAGCATTTACCTGATCATCGGGTATCACATCTGCTCCGTTCTTCAACCATGAGACCTGAGGCTTGGGGTCCCCACACACTGTACATGTCAAACTCAGGGTCTGAAGGAGGAACAAAGATGACTTCTTAGCAAAAGTGTAAAGAGACACTAGTGAACCCGCATGATAAAAGCATTGCAGGTATTTTTTTGTTCTTTGGTTAGCAAGAATATAAGTCAAAAACTGTAAAGATTATATATATTTATTCATGATGTCTTTGTCAGGCAAAATGTGTTTATGTATTGCTAGAAATGTTGTTCTTTAACAACTGTATAAATAACCTTTATCCTCATAGTGCAGCTCTTTTAGAAACGCACCTTCTTTTCCATGATGGTGACCACATCAGGCAGTCCTCCCACCACCTTACCCCGGTCTGTAACAAACCAATGTTAGTACTTACAATCATTCTTATTGCTTATTATTTTGATGAACTTTGCATTCTAATTTTTTGTAACTAAACAATCAGTAGCTTAATTCTTTTTTCAGACAATGTCTAAACAATTCTATTTTTTAAACAGAAGGATGAACTCACTCTTCTCAGCGTAGGCCTCGGCCCTGAAACACAGAAAGGGAATTCAGGGTTTGCCTCTCTCTCTCTCAAACAACACACCAGCAGCACCTTTAAACAGTAGGGGGTACATCACTTTTACCCAGAAAGTACTCCTCAGTATTTATTTGTCCTTCACATAATCTAACCCTGGGTAGTAAATGTGCTGGTTGAACCGCGTAGTTTGGTTATGGTCTGTTTCCACTGCCTGGCTCTGTTCTCTGACTTCAAATTATGCCTTTTCCATTCTTGTGTCAGTAGCAGTGGTCAGAAGGTTTCGCCACAAGGTATTCTGGGGTTTATTGCCGCAGCACATTATACCGTCGTTTTCCCACGGATGTAACTGGATGTTTTCCACGGGAAAAGGGATATGTCTTTGTAGAGGCTGGGTGAGGGCTGTCTTCGCAGCGTGGCAGAACCAGAGGTCAGCCACAGGACCAGATGGCTCAGGGAACTCCGCTCTCCTCTCGGCATATTGACGCTCAATCAAAAGGGCAACAGGGTGTCACTTGTTTCAATTGGTTTGTTAAATCTTGTGCTAAAATGCCTCACTTTGAATGTTAATTAGAAAAGGGATTTGGACTATTTCCACTCTGCATGCAGTGTTTAGTGTTTGGAGTTTGAATGGATTTTTCTGGATGGATTTCCAAAATTCAGTGTGTGGGATTTTGCTTTGGCGCAATGAGCCAAAGGACCCGAAAGGATCGCAGCTACCTGACTAGCTTCTATTTTTAACATTGATTTTTAGCTCAATAGTTTGAGTGTTTACAAATACATCAGATGACAAAATTCGCAGAGAAAAGTAAACAAAAACTAATAGCTAAGTAAAAGTTTTTAAAGAACATTTGACGGTTCAAACTGCGCTCATACATACGTCATTGTATTGTATGATCAACTATACTCTAAACCACTTATTGACACTACCAGGTGTATTTGTGCTAAAAGGTTTGTGCTTTATAAAGATACTAGGGTGAGTCATATGGTGTTTGGTTTATGAGCATAAAGCATTCTGGGCAATCATTATTATTACTTTCAGCTAGCAGGTGCAGTGATGAATCAGAGTAGGATCAAAAGTGAAGAAAACAGTGATTCATCATAAGCAGACAATTTCATCGTCAATATGCACAGAAAGGCACAGGTAGCAAATATATTTGAGAGTGTTCTTACTTGAGCTTCTGGAACTCAGCGAAGGCTTTCTCATATACTGTAAAAGACAAAACAAAATATCACTTTACACAACACTCATGTCACGTAAAGTTTACCTTATTATAGGCGCGCTGATCCCCAGATTAAGAGGTTGCTTGCTTCTTCACTAATGGCTCAAATTCTGAACTTCAGATGGGGAAAAATGCAACATCCAATGTGGTATATATCGAATAAATAACTGGCCATAATGAGTGGCCTGAAAGAGTGGTTGATAGGGTTACTTTGGAAACTTTTTCTGTATTAAAACCTGCTTTAATCTGAATAAACTGTAACCGTCATGGATTATTACAGTACACAACTGCAGTTTCACAGTGAACATCACACACTGCAAACCTTTTACTGATGGTTCTCGAGTCCACGGGGAGGAGTGTTTGATACTCAAAAGGAACGGCTTCATCACTTGAAAGTCTTAAACCACAGACTAAAGCCAAGAGCTCCATACAGCTGGAGTTGTTGTTCAGCCATATTTTAACCATGTTTCCCCCCAAAAAAAAGAGTGACAGTGAGAGAGACAGAGGGGGTACTGACTGTCACCGCTGAGGTCCAGTGTGCGTTTGTGTGCGTTTTCAGGGTCGGTGATTACGATGGAGTACATTCCTTTATTCTTCTCCATTGGCTCAATCACCTGTGTAAAAATCAGAAAATTAAGAACCAACCAATCAGTGTCCGGCTGGTTAACCCTACTGTAAGGTCGTGGTTTAAAAAGCTTAAAAATTAGGTAGTTAAGCTTTCAGACTAAAGGCAAAAGAGGATATGCTGTTTAACTACCCTTTTAAGACATTTTCAAATGGATGATGTTTCATTTATTAGCTTCCTCTTTTAAAGGTGAGGTTATCTATCAAACCTGTGTCACCTCTTCAAAGGCACTCTGAGGACATAGAAGCAACGTTGCCACTACCTGACAGACATTTATCATGTATGATGTACGTAAGAGTCATACACTGTTCAGCAGACAATAATACCTCCATGGTTGCCATAGCAGGGGTTCCTCCAATCACAATCTTGTCACTGTGGGAGAGTTTAGTCTCACTGAGGAGGAGAGGGGAGAGGAGATGTTAAGAGTGTGTGTGTGCGTGTGTGCGCGCGTATGTGTGTGTGTATGTGAAGCCTGTTACAGAGGTAATGGAAAATCATGTTTACATGCCGGCCTAATGTTACGCAATTTCTTCTCTTGCTATCCTCGCCCTCTCATACATACTCACAAAAACAATGCGGAGAGGTTCAAATGTAATCTCCATCATTTTGGTTATTTAAATGATTGAATAACTACCCCCGTCACCTTTCTCTCTCCATCCTTTTTGTCATTTTTTCCCGCCTTTACTTCTGTCAACCCTCTCACTCTGTTTCCCCTCCCTTCTCATTTTATAATCTTCAGTGTATAACAGAGTGCTTTAAACCGTGCCACTGTATACAGAAGGATAGGGGTGGGATTATTCAGAAATGTGCCATTTAACTGCAACACATCAGTAAAAACGGTTGCATCACAAGTTTTATTATGTTGCTCTTTGTTCTTGCCAGTGCTGGCATTTCAACTTAAAATAATGTGTTAGTGGTCAGCTTGTTTTTAGATGGACTAAAAATAGTTCACTAATGCTCCTAAAACCACTTTGAAAACTACAAATACAAGTGTTCTTCTTTTCTCCCGAGTAGTATGTGTTGCTCACATTGTAGTGGTAGTTTAATGTTATTTGTGGTGGTGCCTTACCCATGACACCAGGCGATGTTCATCTCGGAGGTGTAATACTTCATGTGACACTGCAGCTGAACGCCTGTTGCTGTGCAGTGAATCACCAGCTCTGCGGCGCTGGCTCCTGCACGTGATGGAGGTTGTGAGAGGGCACATTTGAAATGAGACTCAAATGCATGTTTTCAATCTGCTGCTGGATAAGTTGGTCTCTCCACAGTCGCCACAGTTAATCACATGAAATCCAACTTCCATCTGCCGCCATTTAAAGTCTTTTTTAAGACTTAACCTTTTAATGTCACCTTTATCCAGCCTGGGGAGCTAAACTGTACTAATGAAGCAGAGTGCAAACTGTTTGTGTGGTGCATTAAATAAGATGATTTATTGAACTTTAAAAGGGAGTTTTGCACCACACTATGTCCGTGTGTTACTTTCTCTCTCTGCACATTACAAGTGTACCTGTGTGTCATCCACCTGGTCACATCACCATGGTTTCCCATTATCACAGTAATGAAACCTCTTCCCCTCTGCTACCACTGCTGTTACAGTTTCTGCAGAGCTGTCAAGTGACTGTCTCTTAAAATAGGAGTAAGACGCTCCTCCACACTGTCACTGTGACAGCACACTGGAATTTTAAAGTGATTTCACCACATGATGGCATGATGGCCAAATGCTTCCAGCACGACAACTCCTGCTACATGCTGATACGTGTGTGTGTTTGGAGCAGTGGGATTTTAAAAACAGAAACGTATCAGCCTGATGACAGATCTACAAATCTCTTATCAAAGTGCTGAGATTGTTTCGTGTTAAGATCATTTGCAATTCACTAGGTAGAGGAGGAGGATGGGGGTGTTTAGTTCTGCGTTTTGATATGGGTATGTGTGAGATAATTTATCACTGTGTATTCACCTCTGTGCATGTGTGTGTGTAAGTGTAAAAGCCAGATACCCACCGGCCAGTTGGCTGATCTTGTTGATGGCGTCTTCGAATACTAGAAGAGAAGCAGGAAAACACGGGGTCAGAAAAGAGTCACGAGGCTGCCCTCTGGTGGCTGCCTTCAAACTCAGTAAGGAAAAAGTCTAAATTGAAGATTCTTTTTTGTGTCTCCAAAGTTCTCTGTATTCAGTTTTAACAATATAACTGAATATTCCTGTTCTGTGGAGGCATCCGAAATGTACATTAATTGGCAAAAATGTTTGAGGTGTATACTAGAGCTCATCTCTCCCTTAAGGTCTAATTAAATACTTACTAACCTCTAAAACAGAGGATCATGAAAAGGATGTTATTATATAGTTTGCCATTAAAACCTACAGAGTACACACTTGGAGTACTCCAAAGTACCAGCTTGAATTTAATTCCCACAAACTTCTACAGGAACATTCAAATGGATTGTCTTAGTAATAAATACAGCCAATAGGTTTTCAAGCTGTCATATGGCAAGAACTATTTTTATACATTAGTTGGGGTTTTAAAAATTCATTAGATCAGGGATATAGTGTATACATTTGGATCATATTTTCCTCCTGTCTCCCACTTTTTAATGAGCATCAAGCACTCTTATTAGTTAAATCTCAGAACACCAGCAAGCTGCCAAGTCAGTGAATTACTCCCCTAATAAAGATAGATTTAATAAAGAAAGACATATTTACCTTTGCCAGAGATGTCGATTTGGCTCATATCTTTTCCTCTGTCATCACTGATGGTGGCCTTATACACTCCCGCTGTCTTCAGGGAAAACTGGAGAAGGGACCAAAGAAGAAGTGCATAACATATTGCAGGAGATTTAAGGGACACACATTTGTTGAATTCTAAATCTAAACATATTGTGTGTCACTCCGATCCTGAGAGAAAGACTATATTGTGTAACATTGCAACATGTTTGTACCCAAATCAAGGAACACAACTGAGCCTCCTTCGTAAAGCCACTACACTACATTACACCCTATGTGCATGTATGACCATGATGAGAAACAGAAGCATGATCACGGTTTCATAGCATCCAGAAGCTCGACAGTACCAAGGGTAAATTACCAGTTTAATGGGAAGTTTACAGACTCCTGATCCCAGGTCAGGCTTCACATCTGGGATGATCTCTGTGTCTTCTTTATACCAGAGGAACGATGATTCCTTCTTCAAGTTAGCAACCTGCGATGATAAACATAATCACACATATTATTAAAACATAGTTATCATTAGAGAGGAGGACAGATTGTACTTCTTTTATAGCTTCTATAAAGCAGATCATCCAATTAAGTCTCCCCCATTAATCTGCCTTTTAAAGGTCCCTTATCAGTTCCCGGTTTAGATGTTCTGCCCCACATAGTTCTCAGAGCAACCAGGGATATATAACAGTTGAAGTGTAACACGGCCATTAAACATCATGACAAAGAGCAAGACATCAGTCATGTGTGGAAAGTTCATTTGGTGAGGTATCTCATAGCTCTGCACTTTGGGCACACTTCTACCCAAACTCACATCTTAAAATATCCACTCTTTCCCTAAAGAAAAGTTTACTAATACTAATGAATATAAATATATTGTGCTTTTAGCAAAGACTGACATTACCTACACTCAAAGCCTATTTCTGCAAGTGGTAGAGGATGAAAAGAGGACAGATTTTGTGAATAGTCCAAACGTGATTCTTTTCTACATTGTTCAAATGCGCTTGTTTTGGCCAAACTGAAAAACAGATTAAACCGATGTTGGCTTAAAATCATCTCCAGGGATTCATACAATACCTTTATTTCAAAATAATTATGTGCTTTGTGTTAACAAAGCCAAAACAAAATTGTGACAGTTTAATTCTGGTTATTTTCATCAAAAGAACACAGGGGATTATTTAACATGCTGCACTCATCCTCTTAGAGATGCTTACCAGCGATCCACAACAATTCAGATCCACAGTTTTTGTTTAAATTACTGAGTGTGGCTGTGTTTACCTTGCAGACCAGAGAGACGGAGCAGTCGTCTCCAACATGAAGTGTCAGGAACTCACAGAAGTGG